>NC_084521.1:10812500-11112500 GCF_024500385.1 Phyllopteryx taeniolatus | reverse complement strand
AATCTTGCAACTCCACGAACGCCAATTCAAAATGAGGCAAGACGAACACATCACACACATCCTGTGTTGTTCAGATCAAGGTTGAGCAGCTTTTGCATTTCAAGCGCACCTTTATCAAGAACATGTGCAAACAGTAACGCCTGTGTGAACACAGGCAGGGTGGATGATCCAGCCCACAGTCTGGGTTCTCAGCTCGCGATTACACAACAAGCGAGGGGAGGAGGACGGAAGCAGAGGTTTGTGTCAGTGTGTTGGGTATTCACACTTGTTCGTTGGAAAAATGCTTTGTGTGTATGCGCATGTTGTTTAGAACAGCGAGCAGTATCCACCGCAGCTGGCACCTCCCGCGTCCTCATCGGTGAGCTGGACTGCTCTGCCGTGGCTCTCACTCTGCCATAATCCTGGACTCTGGATGATCTTCTCTACTAGCTCCTCAAACGCACACTGAACGCCATCGCGGGTCTTTGCACTCGCCTCTGTGAGGACAGAGTTAAAAGATTACAGTAAAAGCTAGGAGCATGAACTCTTTTGAAAGACTAGGAAAATGTCAAGTGCGCTGCATCTGACTTTTTGAAGTTGGATTTATAAATAGACTACACAAAAATTCCTCTCAGAGTATTAGAGAGCCATTTTAAAAAGCGGTTTCCCCTCTTGTAATAGTCCACTGCAACGTGCCCAGTGGCTCTTCGGGGAGGAGGGAATCCTCATGACTTACCTATAAAAAGCATGGAATGTTTTCTTGCAAACTTCAGGCCTTCGGCCCTGTCAAGCTCGTGGTTTTCCTGAAACAAAGAAGTAATGGCTTATTTGAGGTCTGCCGGGTGGAGCTGTCAACTACTGTGAGCATATGAGGGCAAGGAGGAAAAGGGATTTATTTTTTTTCAAAAAACAGGACACAATGAATTCATAATTCTCTATTTAGTGGTTCACTGCCACTGGCATCCTGGTTTAACACGAGCTGCCAGAAATATGTGGGTGGGTCTGCCATGCTCATTTAGTGCAGTCATTTGTCCATTAGTTGTGCTTTATTTTGGACATCTATTGGGATTTGACCTTACATGATGGCTTAAAAGATATTAATGTGTGATCACTGTGAATGGCAGGCCATAACTCCTGTTGATGACAAACCCAAAACTAATAACTAGAAATAATATAGACGACACTACAAATTCATGGTTGTAGACAGCCCCAATATGATACAGTAGATTCATCCCACCACGCATTATAAAATCACATTTATGATATGCAAATGTACTCGGGATGCACCAAAATCCGGTCACCGAAGATTTGCGGCCGAAAATGCCCCAAAAGTGCATTTTCATTTTTCGGCGAATAGACGGGCGTTTCGCACTGGTTAGCCCGCCCAGAGAGCTTGCCGGACGGCACAATGATGGGAATGTCACGACGCACTGCCATGGAGCTGGGGCTAACATTAGATTTAGAGAGAGGGGACGGAAAAAGAACCAGGTGCAGTTAGCAGTGCCTCACGCCACTGTAGCTGCTCACGGTGCACCTCGCTCGGCCACGCATGCGAAGACAACCCACTGAACTGAACGGAGGTGGGCGGTGAGCCTAAAATTCCCCGCATCAGCAGCTGGGCCATCGGGCAAGAAGGCTGCCTGGCTGCCAAAGACTGCCGTGAAATCGTGCGCATCAGAAAATTATCCAGCCAATGATTGTCTTTTTTTTTTTAAGGTTTTTAATTATATAGAATTTCTTTCGGTGTTTTGTTTTTTGGCCTTTGTTTCCTTATTTTTGGTTTTGCCCAGGAATTTTTGGTTTTGTGCATCACTCATACTTACCACAATAGTTCTTCAGTGAAACAAATCGAACAATAAGGTCTGCTTATATTAAATTGTTAACTGCGCTCGATCCTCAGTTTACAATGGTCCCAATATAAGATGCTTTGTGGTTACGAAAAGCACGGAATAAAATACCGTAGTTTGCATTTGATTATTTTGGCATCGAATAGTTTACATCCAAATATTTACTGTAATTATGACTTTACTACTGCATTAGCAAAAGTTATTGATAGAGATACGGGAGTACACGTGTTTGAACTTACATAGAAATTTGGGTTACGTCGGTGTCATAGGAACCATAGGAACTAGTATTTAACTGAGGACCCCCTGTATCTTTGAAATGATATTGAATCGATGAAGAAAAAAAACTGCACATTTTAAAATAAGCTACTGTAAATAAAAATTGCATTGTCCCCTTTCAAATAAACTGATTAAAAAAAAAACAATAAAAAAAAAAAAACTGTGACCTCATTGCACAATCAAAAATCAAGTGTTTCACTACTGAGATATAATAAACAATAGAAGAACAAGAACCTTACTCACCTTATCTATTTTGTTTCCAACGAGCATTTTCACAAGGTCATTCCTTGTACAATATGTCTCCAGCTCATTGAGCCAGTTTTCCAGTTTGGTAAAAGTTTCTCGCCTCGTGACATCGTACACTGGGCCAAACCAAACAAACAGAGGTATGCTGACAATGAAGGCAATTGAAGATCTACACATTTCACACATTCAAGTAGTACATTTTTGTATTTTTATTTTATTTTTTATTACCACGAGTACAGCATTGTGTCGATAATACACAAAGGACATTATGTTAACAGTGCTGCCTTGAACTTACATAAATACATTATATATTATTTTTTCCATTTAGAATTGGAAATTAGCAGAGAGGAAACATGGATACATTGTGTGCTGCTGCATGATGAGGGCCTACCTAGGATGACTCCCTGTGCACCACGGTAGTAACTAGGTGTCAGGGTTCTGAAACGCTCCTGTCCAGCAGTGTCCTGCAACACAAACATTCTGATCTTTGAGGGGCAGGATAGAATCTGTAACAGCTCAAAGACCATGGCAGACGACAAAAAGAAGAGAAGCGCCAGAATAAGTGAAGGTGGAAACAGTGTCACATGAGTGCCATCTTCTGGACACTGGATTGAATTCTAAGACGGCAGTACTGAAAAAAAGTTCATACTATATTTGAATACAGTATTACTGAATTATTGCACACTTACCCATATAGCCAGCTTTGCCTTATTACCATCTACACTGATGGTCTTCACTTTGAAATCAACACCTGGACAATTAAAAAGCAACCAGTCAATAATCAATCTGCAGTAGCGACAAATTAATTTTACCTTTTGAAATTAATTGAAATGCCATTAATCTGTTCCAGTCTGCCAAAAAAACACTGCATTGTAAAAGAGAAACATAACAACATCATAAAAGAGAATGTAAATAAATTAACTGATTTTCTAAAGTGTAATGAAGCCAAAAGTCACACGCACACACTCTGGTACATTCATGCATTGTGTGCGCCTTTCGGGGGTGTGGCCCATTGAGTGACGTCAGGACCTGCAGTCAGTCTGGTTGACCGTTTATCACACACTTAGTTCAGTGTCTGCTCCATGCTCCCTGCGAGTGTTTTCATTTTGGAGTTGTGTGTTTTACTGTTTGTCCCAATCAAGAAATATACAAAAAATAAAAATACATCTGCAACTTCCCCCCCCCCCCCCCCCCCACTTTACTGAAGCAACGGCGTGGCTTGCATAACACAACATGTCAACAAAGTTAACGTGACAAAAGGATTAAGAACGCGACTGCCGTATTGAGTCGGCCATATTACTCCATTTGGTATTAATATTTTCACAGAAAAAGAGTGGCAACAGATTAAGTTACTTTGTTCAAATCTTAAATCAACTAAAGGTTGCCTGACTTCAATGTAGACATCTGTTTGCCAAAGAATACCACCTGGCCAAGTTAACAGTAGCCAAACGCCTTGACCTTGGAAAATATTCTAAAGAAGTTTTTTTTACATGCCTTCGAAACGATTGGGTTGTTGTTTGAACAGTCATCATTGTGTCCTAGTAATTCTACACTCTTTCAATTAGCCTCCTCTTAAATAAATGCCAACTTCAAACAAACACTTGGTACTCTCTGCCTCTATTTGGGGAAATGTTCCATCTAAGGAAATTCCTGTATTTCAATGTCAGATTCTCCCTTGTGTTAAACTAATTTGGGTAAGTTCTTGCACCTCTTGGTTTATATCACATGTTGCATTTCAAATATATTCTCATCGAATGAGCTTGTCTGAGTTACTCACCTATTGTGGCTGTTTGCTCCGGGTCAAATGTGTCATCCGTGAATCTTAGGAGGAGGCTGTGGAGAGGATCAAGAAAACAGAGGGCTTAATTGACACATCACAAAAAACAGCGGACTTACTTTTTCAAATTTTTAGCATTGATGCCAGAGAACCAGCTTGCTTAATTGACTGCCATGTGCTGAACTTGCACAATCGCAAGATGACATCATTGCCAGGTTGTGGTTACGAGGACAGAGTTCATTCTTAACTCCATGTAATTAAGTGTAAATGTCTTACTCACACCCCCTGAGGTGAGGCTAGGTTCACTGAAACATTGACCTAAGTACAACCCTTTTCCAAAAGTGAATGCTGAAGCAGTGAGTGTAGAGCCAATGAGCTACTCTTGGAGAACGCCAAACTAACAGTGCATTGTTTGTGCCCAAATCATTTTTCTGATAACCCTCTCCCTGATGAGTTAAAGGCTGTTAAATGAAATCAATGTTATGCCATCCAAAAGTGTTTTTTTTGTGTAATAACAGAAAATTACTTTCGGGAAACACTGCCCTTGGCCTCGATGATGCACTCAGAGGCATTGTACGGTACATTGGTGCATTTGGCCGCAAAATCATCAGTTTTCTGGAAATATAAACAGACCTGGGTCTTGCATGGTGTTGGCATTTACTCTGATTGTTTAGCCTTACCTGCAATCACAGTACAAACACTAGTGGCAAAGCCAGGAAAAGGACATTATTTTGTACATTTTCTCAACCATACACACAGTGCCAATATATTGAATAGCACATCAAAGTCTGAAAATATGAGGGGAAAAAAAAAAGAAAAAAAAGAAAAATAAATGGGATCACTATCAGTGCTCTGGAAACATTTACTGGCTTTAGCTGATGTTAAGAACAACAGAAAGAACAGACTTTTAAGACTATCTCCAACCTCCTGTGTTGACTACTGGCTGACTCTAAATAAAACGTTCATCAAACGTTTTCAAAGGATAGTCGAGGATTTTCAAGGTTTTCCTGCACCTTACAGCTGTTACTAACGACATGATACTGTACATTAATAAATCTGCATATTGCAAATTATTAATTGACTTTGTCTGTCACGTTAAATGAGATTATGATTAGGCTAAATCTCTGAATGTGAACTCGATTGGATCCCTTGCCGATCGCACTGAATGGCAAAGTCGTATGAATATGACAATTAAACCCAATGTATACCCCACTCACAGCACATGTTACAGTTTGCTATTCCTGGAAGCTGATGCGTGGACATCAGGCTGCCTTGAAAGATGATGTTCCATCAAACCTCATAATTCTTGTACCTTGCTATGACTCTTGAAGCCATTCTGCACTCTAGGCTTCAGTCTGCAATGTGATGATTGATGACTCAGGCCAGCTATCAAGAATCACGCATGCAGTCACCACATCCATGAACACTAATGCATCTGAATAAGTTCTGTGTTGGCAGTGACTCAGACTGAACACAACCTGCAAAATACTTGAATATGCATATCTCTAGCCAAACACATTTGTAGCTATTGATTAGCAACATTGGTTTATCATGATTATCATTATCATATCGAATTACACAAACAAATCAGCTAAACAGAGAGTGTATACAGAGACACAGACTCGTAACTTGTTTCAAATTAAGACTTAATTATTAAATTGTAATGATTTAACTGGAATTGTAATAGAAAACAGGAATTTTGATCTTGAAATACTATACATGGTTTTTATTGCATCCATACACTCAATGTCAGGTTATTGTGAGAGGAATCTGGCCAGGGGGGTGAACTACTCCACGATCATTAACTAAATAAGTTAAGCAAAATATTAGAAACAGCACCCTGTGATGTAGTGGAGTTGAACACCACAGAAAGCTCCAAAATAAAATGTTGCTCTATTTTTGTAGATCGTTTGTAAGGGCACAGTCGGTCTATAGAAGACATTACCAAAATACAGACAACACAAGAAAAGGGGGTTATGTCTATAAATACGTACAATACTAAGAATGGAGGCTCCTGTGCCAATGCCACACGTTCAAGTTGTATCTAGGGTTGCTTTTCACAGGGTTCGTTAAAAACAGAATATTAATGTAACAGACGCAAACAAACGACACATGAGTCTGTACATCAGGTTTCTTCAAGGTGCTGTTAAAGTGAGTAACCTCTATCTAGGTGTACGGTTTGTATGCATAAATACACTAAATGTGTCACTGTCTTGTGAGTACATGTTTATAACGGGGAGACGTTCCAGTTTTGATAATAAAACACCATATAATACGGCGCTATTTATTCTCGATGATCTCGATCAAAATCGATCGTTTCATCTGGCTGGCCAGCTGGCTGCGTGTTAAACAAAAACCAAGCCTAATTTGATGATACTGTTTTACAAAAACTAATTACAGTCATAATAGTACTGGCTTATTTGTTCATCAAAATAAGACTGTAAAACGGTGTATCACGTTCAACACGCTTGTTTTAACCCAACATTGTGTAGTTCGCGGATGAGCTAGCCAGCTTTAGCAGTTAGCTAGAACATCAATACCCTCCCTGGTTACTCTTACTTACCTGGACTTTCCGACCCCACTTTCTCCGATGATTAGTATTTTTAACGTTGTCAGTATGTCTTCTTCCATTGCCTCCAAACGGGTAACTGTCCGTCTACACAGAACAACGCAAACGAACGTTTAAATAATGCTTCCCAACAGCTAGCATTCCTGTTTACTGCTTTGGGTGGGCTCAGTTTGACAGTATTTTGGTAAACAGCCCGAGTCCAACCATTTCCGCTAAAAATGGACTTAGACTTCCGGTTTGTAACTCTTCCGCCTTCTTTTGTACGTCAGAGCGGCCGCCATATTGTGGCAGTCATTACCGTCATGTCAAGCAGTGCAAATCAGCGTGACAGCTGTTTCCATGATATAGTACTAACAAAATAGTTATAAAAATAGTATTATCCTTCACATTGACGAAACTCTCAAACTTTTTAAACCAAGTACCACCATCACAACCAACATTAAAAAATACAGTGGCGTGGTAGGCCCAAGTGTTCATCAAAAACAAGCAAGTTTTAGTCCTAAGAAGTATATAAAACATTTTTAAGCCACTGTAACATTATGCAGTTTGAAATATAGGAATAAGTCTTAAATCTTAAAGATTAAATGCAAGTGTATCGAACATAAAAGTTAAATACAATTTAACTGTCCTTAGGCAATGATTCTTTCACGTACCACTAGAGGTAGCCCACGTACCACTAGTGGTACACGTACCACACTTTGAAAATCACTGCTATAGAGTTTAATAACCTTAGGAGCTATAACGAGAAACAATGTGTACAAAATACTGTTACAGATTCCACATGCACCACTGATAATGGTTATTAAAACATTGTTTGCTACCGTCCCACAAAAAGAACCAATGAATAATGCAATTAGCATCTCTGACTCATTTTCTGAGTAAATATTAAGTATTGTATGTTATTTTCAACTGTATATTTATTATAACTAAAAAAGGGCACAATGGGTCCTTGGTTTACAACAGAGATCTGCTCCTATGGTGGTGAGGTAAAACAAAATTGTATGTCAGAATGCGCCAGTCTATCGCCAACCAACTCTATAATTACACTTTGTAAATACAAAAATCACTTCTAGACAATAAATATAAAACAAGCAAATGAAACAGTAAATTGTACAGCAGTACCATAACAGCAGTAACTGAGCATGCTCTCTTGTGCCGCATAGCGACAAATTCTTACTGCTGTTCGTATCATCGAAATGCTGTATTCCAGGATGTAAACGTGTAATTTAAATAAAAAATGCAAATATGTGTACATTCACATGTGGTGGTGGTATCAATTATGGAATCCAGCACAGAGTAATATCAAATGTGACAAAATAATAGGAAGTGTCAAATAAGTAACATCAGTCAGCAGATGTTAAACATATTGCCTTCATTCTACTACTTTATAGTCAATACCTAATTCAGATTTAGGGCTAATGAAAACACGTTTTCATATTAATTAAACATGACATGATGTAGCCAAAAACAAAACATTGCAGAGATTCATTTGTGCTTATATGCAGACAGAGAGTCAGAAGAGCCCATGGTGACTGTGCCCATCGTGTAGATTTACAGTTTACGCTGCATGGGATTGCTTGGGGCATATTATTCTGTCTAGCCTAAGAAACAGACAACAACACTGTTTTGGAGGTTTATTTAATAAATAAGTCATTACAGCACTGGGAGAGAACATGGTAACTGAAATAAAAGGGAGTTTTTTAAACAATACTGTAAAGGCGCGTGTGGTGCTTCTGAGGCATTAAGGTGAATGATAAAATATTTTTGTAAAAAATGATGACTGAGAAACAAGTTCACAAAATAATTTTTTTTTGGTGTGCTTGGCAAAAATACAGGAAAGGACCTGAGAATAAAGAAGTCACTGTTATTGGTAAATTAGATGTATCACAATTGCTCGCTTAAAAAAAAGAAACAAAAGACGACAAATCATTTGCCTCAGCACTGCCATCATTTCATATTTGTACAAGTGGTATAAAGTCCATTTATGACTGCATATCAACCACACAAATGACTGTTGATATTAAACATTTATATTGTGGTGTAATTCCTTCAAAGTAAGCGAAACGCAAGAGTGCAATAAAACTGCTGCAGTCCAAACTACATTTACAAATATTCACTTTTGTGGCATGAAACTTTTACCAAAATGCTAAACTGAAGGAGTAAATTGGTATTGTATTTGTTTTTCAAGATATACACATATTGTGGCATAATGTGCTGCTATGGCTGACGATTTATCAAAAACACCTCAGCTCTTGTCACATAGAAAGACACCACAGACAAACAGTCAGTGCAGAAAGACACAAGAGGGAGTAGAGTTCAACATGAGCTGGGAAATTAGCACAACATTTAAGAAGCTGTATATTTCTGGGGCATAAATTAATATTCAGGATATCCACGTTCTGTTGGTAAAACAAGCGAAAATATATGCCCGCACCAGACTTTTGGCAGGTTAGAAAAACAACGCAAATCCATCAACTTCCAAGAAATATTCATTTGAAAAGTATATACACATACTGTACATCTAAAATACAACAAAAGCATATAAATATGTGTTAGTAAAAATAAAGACGCATGTGCATTGTAATGGTGAAGCAACAACAGGAAACAACAAAATCCTCCTCAGAAGCTGTAGATGTCTGTATGCTGTCGATGTCAAATTCTTGTTCATTATTTTCCTTCATATTTGGGATTGACCACAGTCGTAACAGCACTTTTGTAGATGGGATTTTCACCCTGGGAATTAAACAAAACAGTCACAATTATTATACATTCCCACAATTTAAAAAAAAAAAAAAAAAACAATCACACAAAGAAATGGATACCATTCTTTTTTGTATTATTATTGCGGCGGCACGGTAGTGACAGGTTAGCACATCTGCCTCACAGTTCTGAGGACCCTGGTTCAAATCTGGCCTCGCCTGTGTGGAGTTCGCATGTTCACCCTGTGCCTGCGTGGGTTTTCTCCCATATCCCCAAAACATGCATGGTAGGTTAATTGAAAACTAAAGTGCCTGTAGGTGTAAATGTGAGTGCGAATGGTTGTTTGTTTATATGCGCCCTGCGATTGGCTGGCGACCAGTTCAGGGTGTACCCCGCCTCTTGCCCGAAGACAGCTGGGATAGGCTCCAGCACGCCCGCGACCCTAGTGAGGATAAGCGGTTCAGAAAATGGATGGCTAGATGGATGGATGGATGGATATTCATTTGCAATGCATTTAAAACACACTCACAACATGCCTTTGAGATAATATTTGCAGGTAGAGATGAGACCTTTTTAACATTCCAGAAAATGCCTTTTTGTAATTGTAGCCATAAATGAGACTTGATCCTCAAATTGTGTGTATCACAGCACACTCATGCACTTGCTTTGTCACTACTATATTCCTCCTCATGATCCCTTGTAAGCTCATGTATTATTTAGGGTTTTGTAAACAGAGATACAAAAGAAGATACTAAGAGACAGTACACACACAAATAATCCATGCAGGAAAATAAAGTGGAAATGTGAAAGAATACAAACTTAAAGGACAGCAGCTCTACGCCCATAGTTTGGATTCTGGAACTGATTGATAGGACTCTTGTATATGGGGTTTTCTTGCTACATATAGAGAATGGGCACAGAAAGAATTCAACAGTAACGAACAAATAAGATTGCAAAACGGATGCTGAGAAAAGTCAAGAATGAAAACATAAAAGACATACATAACACAAAAGAGCTCAGAGTGAAAGTGAATGGGAATACTGTAAAACCTCAGCACAGAACAGAGCCATAGCTCAACAACTGAGGACTACACCAATCCCACCAAAAGGTGGCGCAAGAGACATGTATCACAAACATAAGGTTTTATCACGCCACCACTAGGTGGAGGCTAATTACAGACCAGTAAGTCGTGCTGCAATCCTGTCATATTGATGTTGGCTGGTGACTGTACACCAGGCAGGAAGAAGGGAGAGGAGGAGGTGCTGACACTCCCCGGAAAAAGGTTCGGCTTATGCTCAGAGTGCATAACATTCCCTAAAAAGTCCATGGAGCCTCCAACATTTTCCACTTGATTTTGAGAGCTGTTCAACGGCCACATATTGGATCTGTTTCTCCAAACAAGACTTTAGAAAAAGTGAGGCACTTAAAATTAATATTAACAGGTCTGCAAAGTTCACGATCTTCACAAATGAATTCACTGCTTGGAGGCCAACATTTCACCACAGCCTCTCAAACACCTGTTTTCTGCATCAGTATGACTCAGAATGCTGTAATATCCACAGAAGTATCCCACCAATATCTCACTGAGCTTGTTGTACTTCCAGACCCTCACCGTGTCCCATTTGGCGTTCATCTTTTCCTTCTCAAATTTGGCAAATTCTCTTCTGTCATGGATGATTGTCAGCAGCTTCCAGATGAGCAGCAGGGCTAAACCAATCAAGACAATGCCAGCAACTACACCCGCCACAATGGGGATGATGTCAGGACCTGCAGGACAGTCTGAAACCCAGCAATGGAGCATTAAGACACAGATATCAAGGACACTCTCAGGCGACAGTATGTGGAGCAACTTAAGAGTTATTTTAAAATCCAATTGCCACAAAGCCTGGATTGAACTTTGCCTGACAAAAACAATAAAACAACAACCACATCCGAGTTGGCATTAGATAGGCTTCCAGCTTACCCAGAGTTTCAACCACATGGACCTCCTTCTCTGTGTTGTTGTTGACAGCGTAGGTGTAGTAGAACCAGCAGTCGTTTGCGTCCCTCTCCTTACAGTGCATCACGGGGTAGGAGGCATCGTTGGGCTGAGGCAGCTTGTCCCTGTCCTTCACTTTGAACAAGTTGAAGTAGCTGCAGTCTCGTTCACACGTTTCCTTCATCTCGCCTGTACCAAATGCCCGACACTGGACGCACTCTCTGGAGGAAAGATAGTAGTATAGTGATTTGTGTTTGGTCAATTTTGTAGCTATTACATTGTTTAACCTTCATCAAGGTTTAGGGATTATTGTTGGATACCACCCACATGATACTTTTGATTTTGAGATATATCAGGCATAGTATAATACTCCCTATGAATACAAAAACATGTCATTACAGTTCATGTATCCATCATAAATTCAAACATCGAAGTGCAATTACACTACGCATATTGTGCCTCATGGGGGACAAAATGTTTGACTGAGACAAACACATAGGCTTTATTGTTTGTTACTGACTCATCAAAAAAACAACAACAACAACAACAAAAAATCTGCACTTGACGATTGGAAAGTTTCCCTCAACTGAAACTTAACAGAATAGGTTATCGGTTCTCCTGAAAAGCTGTAAACGGAATTACTTAAACTTTCTGTGTTGGGTTATTTTGTGAATTAAAGCGTGTCCTTCAAGTATTTGTTTACTGACAGCCTGGTCAAACCTACTTGTGTTCAGTGCACACTCCTGGGCAGGTAGGGCACGTTTCACAGGTAGGACCCTGGAATTTGGGGTCAGTGCACTTGCAAGTGCCACATTCACATGTCCCTCTGCCATTGCAAATCTGCCTGTTGCTGGCCAGACATGTGCTGGTATCCAGAGAACAGTCACAGGCGGTCCCAGTCCACATGTTGTCACAGATGCAGACTCTGCACTCACAACGCCCATGCCCTAAAGAATGAAAACAAAAAGGGAAGCTACTTAATATTGTCTCAAAAAGAGAGTTCCATTATTTTGCTCACCTCCACATAGTTTGTTTCCTGAGCGGTCACAGTTAAAGTTGTCACACTCGCAGTACTGCCCGCTGTAGCGCTCCTCCGGGTTGTCTCTCTTCTTGCATTCGCACGTGCCGCAAACACAGTCGCCATTGTTGCTGCAGATGTCAGTGCCGTTGTCTTTGCGGCAAGTGCGGTCCATGTCCTCTGTAGCCACATCATTGCTGCTGCATTCACACTGTTTGCCGACACGTCCTTCATAACACCTGGGAGGGAGGAGGAAGGAATAACAGATTTTGTGCTGCTTCTTCTTTCTACATATTATTATTAATCAGTTTATTTGAAAGGGGACAATGCAATTTTCATAAAACACATGGAAATACACATGGTTTAATCTTTCTTACATTCTTACATACCTACAAGAATATTTATGATGCAGCAAAGGTGGTAGTAATATCCAGACTTACTTGCAGGCTCCACATTCATAGGTCCCATTCCCATAGTGGCAGTTGTCACTGTTGGCGACACCCTCCTTATGGCATTCACACTCACAAATAAAGCTGAGGGTAATCTCTACCTCCTCTGTGAATCCTAGGGGCTTTATCTTGATTGTCTCAGGCTTGCCGTGCTTTGGACAGCCCTTAGATGTCACACTGATGTTAAATGTGACCTGTGAACAACAACAATCCAAATGGAAACTGGAATGGAACTTTGGGGATTTAAGCCTAAATTGGATATTCTATCACAGTAGATTTAAGGCATGTGCATTTTTATTTTATTTTATTTATTTATTTATTTTTATTGTTACCAATAAGTGTAGAGGTAAAAATGCGGCACATCTGGAGGTAATTTTAATTCACCCACAATTAATTTATATTATTGAAAGCAGCACATGTGGCTGGGTTTTAGAAAACAGTTTTTTTTCTTAGTGTTTCTCCTTACTTGTTGCATTACCTAGCTGTGTAAAGAAAGGAACATCATAAATGAAAGAAAAATGAGAGAAAAACAGATTTAATGTGATATATCCTGTATTTTAACCCCACTGCTGATTCTTAACATCCATCCATCCATCCATTTTCTGTACCGCTTTATCCTCACAAGGGTCGTGGGAGTGCTGGAGCCTATCCCAGCTATCTTCGGGCGAGAGGCGGGGTACACCCTGAACTGGTCGCCAGCCAATCGTAGGGCACATCGAAACAAACAACCATTCACGGACATATTCACACCTATGGGCAATTTAGAGTCTTCAATCAACCTATCACGCATGTTTTTTTGGGGATGTGGGAGGAAACCGGAGTGCCCGGAGAAAACCCACGCAGGCACAGGGAGAACATGCAAACTCCACACAGGCGGGGCTGGGATTTGAACCCCGGTCCTCAGAACTGTGAGGTAGATGTGCTAACCAGTCAACCACCGTGCCGCCGATTCTTAACATGTGATGCAAATAAACAGCTTCTACATTTTCCAATTTTATTTCCAAATTGTATTCCTCACCTCATCTCCAATTGAGATGTTGGAGCACTTTCGTCCATTTTCACCCTCAGTAATTACTCCATTCTTACAGCGGGATGTGTAAGCAATGGTCACTCCCTCTGGAAGCTTGCTGTTCTCCAGAATGACTTCAGATGAGAGCGACTGTCAAACAAAGAAGAGATAATAACATGGATGTAAATTTTTTTTTCCCCTGCACTGGAATGTCATCTGGTAGTTTTGTTTCGACGGTAGACGACACAAATGGCTTAGCTGAATATTAAATGAATGAATAACTAGGGACATTTTTCCGAATAGAGTATTTTGTATATTTCACTTAGACCAAAGACTTAATCTGAACTTAATCTTTCCTCTTCCAATGATAACTTGTTAGTAACTCGTGCAGTTCTAAAAATGTAGACAATGAGACTGTTCCACTGAAGTAAAAAGGCTTTAAACAGTGCTCCATGTGACATACATAAATTATACTTTTTACTGTCTTGACATCATACTTACATTGTAAGCATCTATAATGAGGTTGATCACGTTGCTTGAATTGGCAGACAGGGTGCCCACTGCAGACTTTGGTATCAGATTTTTGAGCTCCTAAGGACACAAGAGAAAGTCACATTACAGTGTTATTTATTTTTTCAAAATTTATTAAATTTATACCATAAAATCCAAATAAGCACTGAAGCACTGCATTACAGTTTGTTTTTCTTGTAATTTGAATGGATACTATTGAATTACACAGGTTTTATTGCTCAAAACACACCAGAGCTTCTGTGGGGTCACCCATTGAAAGAACCTTGATCCCACTCGACGAGGCTATGGCTGCACAACAGATGGAAATAATCAAGGATTCAAGGAGTTGCTGCCATTAATTTGTAACAGATGTATGGGCCTAGTTAGATTTATTTTGTTTTTGGTACAGTTATTTATTTACACTCTAGGAAGCAACACTGAACTTCTTCCAAATTGTCACATACACGAGTAAACAAACAATAAGAATTAGAAACACGAATTCTTATATGCTTATCAAATGACTCCTATGATTAGTGAATCTACTTCTGAATTACACTTGTACTAACTGCTAAATCTAATAATTGAGTTTACACTGTTAGATGACAAAATAATGTTTATATTTCTGGCATTAAGTGAACCAATGACATTTTAAATTCAGAAATCACTGAAAATATAAATTTTCGTATGATATGTTGTTAACATACAGTAGTTCGGCATGATAGAGTGTGTCATCATTAATAAATATAGAACTAACTTGATAAACAGGCTGAAACTCCTCTGTGACAGCAAATATGGTTTGAATGTTGTTGTCACTCAGCTTCTGAACCAAGTGAGCAATCGAGGGATAGTCCTGAAAGAAGAAGAAAACATTACATTTAGAGGAAAAACACACATTGTACACTTAAGAAGAGTGGTCATGTCATTTCCAAAGCGAGAAAAGTTGGATACTCACATAGTAGTGGCTCATCGTGTATGAATTGTTCTCCAAATGACATTTTCCATCATTAGGCAGTACGATGCCACCGAGCTTGCCATCTCCTGCAAAGTGGAAGCCAGCGTCAGTGGAAAACACCAGCAGGCGAGTCACATTCCTCCAACCAATCTGCTCCTGAGAGATGAGGAAAAAGCATACAGTACATTGTAAAATACTTTCAGTTTCCATCGTAAAATGTGCATGAGCTTTTGATTATCACTAAAGCAAAAATCTGGATGTAGGTCTCATAAAATACATGTTCACACATCAGCGCATAAACATGGTCAATGGTTTTGCATCCCTTCAAGTAAATTACGATTGTGGGAAAACAACCTGGTAAACCACACATTATTAGTGTTGCTCGTGCACATTCACTGAATAGGTACAAGTTTATTTTGTTTTTACCGCATACCCCACACACAGCCACTTGCATGATGGCATCGAAGCCCCCCTCAGGAGAGTCCAGGTTTCCAGAAATATGCTGTTGGCCCACCAGGGTGTTGAACTTTTTGCCATCACTGGTGAGCTTTAAAACATTCTTGTAGCTGAATGGGCTGGTGCAGTTCTGGTCACCGGTGCATGGGTTCAACAACTTGGCTGGGGTGGTGCTGATGTATGGCATAACTGTCTTCTCCACAAAAGAACCAAAGCCTACGACAACATTTTTTATCAAACCCAGGAAGGACACAATTATATGATTTACTGTGAATCAAAAAGTAAAACTTCCAAAATATAAATTGAGAAGTAAAATAATTACCTATCCTGAAGTCAGATGTGATCTTTGACATTTCTAGCATTAAACTAGTTCCCAAGTTCTTCACATTCTCCAGATCGTCTTTCATTGAGTAAGAAAGGTCCATCAAGTAGTACAGGTCAATGGGATAATCTTCTGCCCGCTTGAACTTCAGGTTGAAAGACTGGGGCTCGCCTTTACAAACAAGTCAGCCGTTACAGTCATATCAATACAAGCAGAGAACATAATCACAGAGATCTTTTTGCTGACAATTTTTCACCTGATCTGAGGGTGAGACTGAGCTTTTGAGGTTGGATCTGAGTGATTTCTTCTGGCTTTAGTTTTTCTGCTCCTTTTCTGCGGTTTGTCACCATTTTGTTCTTGAGGACTCTCTTCTCTCCACGAGGATTCTCTATCAACCTCTCTCTACAACCTCGGTTCTTTAGAGACTGCAGCTCGTCACATCGGGTAGACAAGGTCTCACCTTGTTTTAGGAAGTCCTGAAATCACCGGTTATTATAGCCAGAAATTAAAAAATTATTAATTTGCTCAATTTAAAGGGGACATATTTTTCCAAACCAACTTTTTCTAGTATTTCGGATATAATATTATTTCTGTGGGGCCTCAGTAAACATGTGAACTATGAATTAAAATCGTCCACGCATTCATGAGTGCCTGATGTTTTTCTGCAGAGAGCCCCGAAATCAGGTCATTCGAATTTCTTGAACTTGTCTACGTCACTAGTGAAGCTCTCCGCCTTCCCTTTCTGCTCCTGAGGCAGCGCTGTCAACGTAACAAATGTGTGTGCTTTCACAAGTGGGTCTTCTACATAGAGGCAACCAATCAGAGGAAAGGGGGCAGTTTTAGCCAAATATGGAAAAAGAAGATACAAAACTGGGTCAAACAGAAGTAGCTGTTAGAGGGGCCTTTTCTGGACACTCGTATAACAAAAGCAAGATGTTTTTTTTTAATGAAATTGACACCTTTATATTTTGTCCATGTTAGAGAGTCACTCTATGGAGGTCCAAATAGCCAAAAATACATGACCTTAAAATGAATGATGATCAAATTAAATTAATGATTTAATAAGGTTTTTGAAAATAATTTTTAAACGTAATATCCATATTAAAAGAGGAAGGCATTAGAGGTTGTATTACACTAAATTGTCAGATCCAGTGCTTTTTTTACAAGGATAGATATGAAAAAAATGAAGTAATGTTTTGGCTGCATCACTTATGATCTAAAATGCTTATCATTGCTTTTTAGACCATTGATTCATACCGGGTCTGTACACCAGCCACATTTTGCTCCTGCCTGGATGCACTCTCCACAGTACCTGGCATTTGCACTGATGCACTCATTCCCCTCTGAATGAAAAACAAAGAGAAAAGAAGAGGACGCAGTGTCAGAGAGTGCAGCGCAGCCCTCGCAAAGTAAGCTGGCCTGTAAGCCCCCGTGTTTACACATCAGTTCATCTGGAACACTGTGGCTCAATCGTAATTGGAGACGGGAGTGGAATATCCAGCCTCCATTATTCTCTCCATGATGCTGAGGTGGAGCTTCAGCAATAGTCAATGACATCATCAGGATATAGTAGCTAGCTACCACTTTTTCGAGAACTGGGTAGTCATCATTATGAGTAACACATCTGTATTGCAAGCGTTCGTCAACGATACTTAATACATGTATGACAATATAATAATGATGTCATAACAATACATTGTTTGCATACCTTTCTGAGCAGTGCAGAAGACTCCTAACAATGTAGATATTAAAAGCAGTTTCAAGTCCATCTGAAAGAACATGGGAACATGATATTCCATTACTACATATTCTCTTTATTCAACAAATAAAATAGAACAATGTAGGCCCTTTCAAAATATATTTTCTTAACTAACAATAGCTTAAGTGCATGGTTGCCTTCACACTTTAACTCATCCTTTCCAGTAAAATATGATAATGACGAGCTATAGGCTTGACAGACTGAATCTGTAAATGGTTGAGTTTTATCCATCCATGCATCCATTTTCTACCGCTTATCCGAGGTCGGGTCGCGGGGGCAGTGGCTTTAGCAGGGACCCCCAGACTTTCGTCTCCACAGCCACTTCATCCAACTCTTCGGTGACCTCAAACCCAGAGATAGGAGAGGCCGCCTCAGAGAACCCACACTCTGCTTCCTCATGGGAAGGCGTGTCCGGTTAAGTTTTAACGGGTGTTAATAAATTATCATGTGTGGTGGGCTGGGAGGGGACGTGACTATTTTCAGCCAGCTAATTGAATTCAGACAGACAAACATGTATGGGAACAATAATACAGTATGTGCACATATGCACCTGCACGTACCCACACGCGTGAGCATGCACACACACTCAAAAACACACATGCAAACAAACACACACACACACAGTATCTGCTGCAGACTGCCTTTTCCCACAATTCCCTTTACTGTAAATAGCATGAGCTCCCTAGAGTCCTTCTCTAGCAATGCATTTTCACCCCTCAGCTGTGTGCAGGTCCTCTGGTCAGTCAAATCGATTCAGCCTGTCTTGCTCTTAATACAGCCCTCATGACTTAATAATGATAAGAGGGCTGTGCTGAACAGCTGGAATTGGTAACATCTACGGTCACGCTAGAGCTAAAAGTTTGACGTTTCATTTGAGAATACTAACAATAACAACTTTGCTGTCATAGTTTCAGGAAATTGATTACAAGCCTGATCCCAATACAAGAAAAACCCCTGGTAAACAAAATTGTGTGAACTAGAGGTACAAACTAGTCGATCGTAAATCGAGTCAGTTATCAAGTTTAAAAAAATAAATAAAAACTAATGCAGTCAGAATTTCCGCATTCAAATGAAACGAGTCAATATACTTTTTTTATTCTGTCAAGCGCCTTTTTACTTGACTTATTGCGCATGTACGCATTGTGGATTCACTGAGCCCTGCATAAAGTTAGTTTAAAGAAAAAATATTCGGTCATGGCTGAAGGAGGCTTGCTGTTAGCCTAGCTGTCCAATGTGATACATGGATACAATAGAAACGGAAATGGGGTCATGCCTATTCCCTGAAGAAGGCCACCACGGTGGCAAATTTTCTAGGAGAATATTGATCCAGCACAGCGTGCCGTGAACTACAGCGGCTAGGTAGCCAGTAGGCTAACTAGCTAGCAGGCTAGCTGGAAAGGCGGCAGCTTGGTCCGTGAGGGTCTATGGAACTGGCAAAAATCGCAAAACAGACCCAACAGAGATTCAACCTGTGGCCAGTCTACAGCGACGGATCTTTGTGAAAGTAAGCCATTTTAAACTAAAAAGAAAAACTTTTTTGTACGGAGATGCAGTCGCTAAAACGCACCAGTCAAAAGTCAAAACGTGCCCATTCTTTCTTAATGGTTCAATAGATGGTTTTCAAATATTCAAATCAGACTTCTCATTTGTTGGACTATAATTTTGAAATAGTACAAGGAGTAAAACAAATCGAATTAATTCGATCATCGCTTGTTTCTGTCATCGCGAATAGCGAGTGGCAAAAAATACCCCAAGTCCGAGCACTAGTATTAACAAATCTGTCTAATGTAGTTAGATACTGATACAGGGTAAGTTCGAAACTGAGGCCAAACAATTTGAAAACTGATCTCATTTTCAGGAAACAGACTTTAGTAATGGCAAAAACAAGAAGTTTAATGAAAACCATCGAAAATAAAATTTTAATTGCAACATACAAGAAGTTTAGCAACAACAATGGCAATTGTTGCACATTTGTTACTGTGTGAGCGTTAATCACGGCTACACCATTAGTAGTATTCGTAGTTTATCATTGATCGCGTCTACTAAGGTGTGTCACAGTTCTTTTTGCTTCGCTCCCAACATAAATGCAACAATCGACAATGGACTCTTTTCATTTCTTCAAATTCCATTATACTTTTAAGGTTCCACATTGCACTGTGGAGTGTTTCAATTTAAAAGAGAAAAACTAAACTAACTACTAAACTAAACTAATTTACACGCGGAATGTAAAAGCAAAAGCCAGACGATCCGTAAATCAGAAACTCCTGAAAGTCATTGCTCAGAAAATTTCCACGAGAGTTGTTTTAGACCAGTGGCAGTCACTGGCTATTCATAGAGGCTCCATAAAAGACTGCATTCTCTTACACTGTGGTAAAGGACGCACTGACCTCCAAGGTGGGGTGTTAAGTGATGTATTCCCTCAGTACGACCATTGTCTGATTATAAAGACAGACACGTCGACGGTCCGTCAACAGTTGCCTAGATTAGACTTGCAATGTTGTTCACTGGTGTGTGCGTGTATGTGTGTGTATGTGTTTATGTGTGTGTTGTATTACCATATGAGATAAGCAGCGCATTTAGCCTTGCTGTGGGGTCACGTGCCACCATAGAAAAGTAACAGACGAATCTGATGCACAACATAGTATTACTACTCTTTGCCCTCACGTGCGGTATGCTATGAATGCCGTACTAAGTATTTTGTTATACAAAGTACCAGTGAGAAAAAAAGGACACTTTCTCATTTATAACATGAGCAAGTGCGACCAAACCTTTCACCTTTATCGATCGTGTATATACAAAACATTAGCAGATGTTCATTACACTAACTTTGGCCAGCATCACAGCAATAGGAATGACACAATATGACACCCCAATTTGATGTGGGATTGAAAAAGCAGTTACATCATTCTTTTGTAACGTTAAAAGGCTTTTGTCACAGAGCAATAGCAAATGTTAATGTTACACAACAGTTCAAAAGAAATATCTGAAAAAGTATTGATACACTGTCTGTATATAAAATTTCTGGGAGCAGAGAAGGGAGGATTAACCCTCAAAGACAGGCAGCAGCGATCTGTCAGAAGCCTGTGAAGCTCTGCAGCTGCACAGAAGAATGTTCTAAAGAAAACTGCAGTAACTCTGTAGAGCGGAGCACAGGCCAAGAAAAGGCTTATGGGAGGGAATTAATTTAAAAAAAAAAAGTAAAAAAATAAATAAATAAAAGCTAAACATTAATTTTAAAGGTATAGATGCCTTTAAAATCCCCCTCCATACCTCAGAATCTTTGAAATATAACTTCTTGGTATTTGGGACAACATTAAAAACTACAAAAAAATAGCAACTACCGGTAAGTGAAATTCTGACCAGAAGTCAACAACAACTTGCATGTTGCCTGTTTCCGAAAGACAAAGACATAATTCCAAAATGTCATTCCAAATCTAAGAAGAGGAGATCTTACCAACATTCAAGTTTTATATGGCCTTTATTTTCAAAATATTGATTGCATACCCTATTTTTGTAAACTATATTTTTGTAAACTACTGAAATAATGTGTATGCCTATGCTAGTATAGTTGTTTCAGATCCAAAGCAGAGTACATGCATACTGACAATCAGGCCAAATTTGAGCATTTTCCCTGTTCCCAGTGGCCATGGTTTGTCCAAAATGTAGTGCGCTGTGAAATTGTTGCATTTTTTTCCCCTCCCTATTCAATTCCGGCCAAGTCTTCTCACGATCAATCACAGTATCTGTGACGGATACACACAACTGCCACAATTTAATGTGCCACTGGTTAATCCCAAATAAATCTCAGCTCTTCTAGGAGGCTTTTCCTGACATTTTGCTCGTCATATCTTACAACATTAAACCATGGTTGGCAGAGAGCTTCCGCAGCATCAGAGGGGTCTCATTGTTCACAGCTATTAGTAGAAGAAGGGTACGAAAAAAATGTCACATCATATAGCTAATATGTAGAATTCTTCCAAAGACTCAAATCAATGCCCATCAAATATCAAAACACTTTGAAGGGAATTGATGACAAAAAGGTATTTGTTGTTATTTTTAAATATTGATGAATTAAGAAAAAAATGGGCTGCAGCAAAGAGGGCATTTTTCTCACCCAGGGCAAACGCGCAGGTGCTTGACCACCACTGGGGATCTATGTATGCACGTGCTTGATTATGAAGCTACGTGTACATTAATTTCTTGGGGGTCACGGCAGCCAAGTTTCAGGCAGCTGTGGACAAAACGGCATAGTTTTCAGACAACGCAAGGGGACGCAATGGACAAACATCTCAGGCCGTCATTGCTGTGGGTGCCTGGCGAGATTTTCAAACTGTCAATTTGCCGCAGCAATCACGATGCAGGTGAGAAACAAAGTCGTGATGCCTAGTGGCCATGTTAGAACGGGATACAACGTGAACAGAACGTGATAGGGTGCGACACAACTTGGAAGAGGTCTGTCGTGTGACGATAAGAAGATGAAGCCTGTATTTCTCAAGGCTTCATGTGCACGCCTCCTGCTGTCCAAAATCTTGAGTTTGATTTCAACCATAGTATTTGTGATAGCCTTTTTCACTGACTTGCAACAGTGCCTGCATGGGAATGATCAACTGAATAAAAACACAATGAGACTGTGCGGTTAATTCAGCTAATCTGTTTATTATTTATTAATGTGTGTGTAATGCTTAGAATCTTCAATCAACCTACCACGCATGTTTTTGGGATGTGGGAGGAAACCAGAGTACCCGTACCCGGCGAAAACACACGCAGGCACAGGGAGAACATGCAAACTCCCCACCTACGGGGCCGGGATTTGAACCCCGGCCCTCAGAACTGCTAACCAGTCGTTCAGAGTGCCACCAGGACATAACAATCAATGGTTAAGTTTTAATATTCGATCATACTAAAACAGCCCTTAACGTACTTTTAAATTGAGGAGACGTGTTAGGGAAGAAGAAATGGCAGCAGTCAGCAGAGGCAAGCATGTCTGTGGGATCTTTTCCTTTGGAATTCAGTCATCCTCTTTGCATTCGAGTTGGGAAACACGCGCCGCCCCTTCCTGTTTTTCCTTCTTTTCCATTCCTCCTTAGCCATGTCTGAGGAAGAACAGATATTCTAAGTGCAGGAAAGCCCTGGCTTTTTCTTAAAAAGAGCATTGTGAGTTTGAGCTGCCAACAAGTCCTGAGCTGTTTCACTGCCACCATGGCACTGCCGGTCATTATTCATGGGAGCACTTGCTCTCCCAAGTGCTTGGATAGCTATGTAACTTAGTTTTAGGGAGCATATACTCACTAATGTATAGCCAAATTCTGCATGACTCAATTTAATTTGGCTGATTACAATCATGTCATTTATTACCACAAAGTTATTTGTTGGAGGTAGACTTCATGGTGGCATTGTCCAGAGTGGTTGAAAATGTTCAATACTTTACCAGAATATGTCTTAAAATAGATGATTCCGCTGCTCTGTATAATCTTGTATAACAGAACAAACCAGCAAAAACAAAATATTTTGAGGGTTTCCATCATGCTTTAGTCTCTCCAGAGTTGTCTCTGGCATATCTTTGGCATTCCCCCCCGGCATATCTTTGGCATTCCCCCCCCCCCCCCCCCCCCCACACACACACACCACCTCCTCTTCCCTTCCTCTCCCACTTATGGCAGCATCACAATCCACAGCTCACTTGTCTGATATGAGCCAAACCCCGTTGACTTTAAACAGTGGTGAGAGGGAAAATGTTGGAACACTGAGAGGTTACACGGCTTCCAACAGAGCTAAGAAGAATACCAAACAGCCTCTTCTGGTGTCTCTGTCCATCCCCCATCCCCTCATCACCATCAGAAGGATTATCTAATGGAGGACAAGCAATGAATCAGACTGTCCGCTGAGATCATGAAAGAGGATCTGATTCTTTATGTGTCTTCACTCACTGCCCCCCTCTCCCCTAAAAGAGGCCCTGTGTGATAAATAATAATAATGAGACAGATGCTGGTGACTTTAGATGCTTCCTTGGTTCGCAGCACAATCACATGAGCAATTGCCTCACAGCAAACAAAAAAGTGTTGACTGAAGACTGACTGGTAAATGATGCCTGATTATATGAGCAATGACATTTTCTAATTAACTAACTAATGGGAATATTCTTATGATGGAAACAACGGTAGTAATAACTTGAACTAGAGTAGAAATTGTGAGCCAGAGGAAGGAAGGTTAAACAAACAAACATAAGTTTCCACTCATCCTTATTTCCTCAGCCTGCCATTCCTTCATTATCAAATCTTCAAATAAATATAGATGTTTTCAGTAATAATGACATCGGGTTGTGTTATTTTTCCACATTTTAAGACGCTTTTCAGTACAGAGCCAGAGGGAGTAACATCGGAGCATGTGTCATAGTTTTACTCGCTGGAAAAGAACTGAGCTGCTTTAAACAATAACACCTAAATTATCTTTTTTTTATATATTTAAGGAGCTGTAGAAATAACGATCGGTCTTGATTTAATCCAGGCTGCAGCAGATATAAAGCAGTTACATTTTAAAGTTGGGTCCATCACAAAAAAAGATACTTCAGAATTCTACAGCATTTACCAAACAAGCTCGGCTGATCCTCATACCAATCCATTTTATAATAAAATAAGGGTTGTAGCGACATCCTAAATGTCAGCTTTGCGAGTAGCTTAAAGAGCTTGTTACTTGTTTTGAAACTTCTACTCATTTTACACAAAACACTCAACCACAATTGACCTGAAGCCAGTCAGCATTCCTCATGTGTGACAAAGGATAAAGATACACTCCAATAACAATAGAGGGATACAGACTGGAAAAGGTCTCCCTTTTCCATGTCTGGCAATCAATAATGTGAACGTTGTCTTGGTTTCTATTCAACAGTTAATTCTCATTGATACTGAATAAAGCTCGCACTCAAAAGCTGCTTGTTCACTAGTTTGACAGAAACAATTGAGGCTTATGCACAGCCTTGGGAAAGTGCCAAGTCCATATCACTATTCATGGCTCCATCCCAATGGTGAAAATAGCTGTCCAGAGCGGTAAAGATATTTCTCAATCATCCTTCACACCTGGTGTCTGCAATCACTCCAAAAGGTAGACCATCACAAAAAGACCTCAACTGCACCCAGCCTCAACCCAACAGACACATACGAAAATATTTTACATTGGTTACAAAAGCGCACACCTACTTGTGGTCAAAATCTATTTTAATATTGTAGTCAAGGGCATATAAACTCAAATTACTGTAAATTAAGACCAAGACTGAGGGCAATATGAGAAGGAGTCAAGAACAAGGCCAGGCTGGTATGATTGTGGGAATCTAAAAATGTGAGTAAGAGGGTAATATCCTAAGAAATTGAAATTAATATTTATCTGGATACAGTTTGAAAAATTACGTACGATGTACAGTATTTTGAAGACAAACTGTGCAGAAGAAACCTTGCTGCATCAATCCAAGCTCACGCACCACAAAATTTAAATAAATGACAGGGTACTTGCCTAACAAAACTAAATGGTCTCAAGATATCAATGGGAAATTATCACACTTATACATTATATATTTGAATTTTTTATGCACACAATTTGAGTGGACAGTAGCTTTGTGAGAACATCTGTAAATCTGAACGTATTAGGGAGCCAGGAGTGATAAAGTTTATGGAGCTTTACTGAAGGCAGATGTACTTCAGCGGGCAGAAGCCGAACATTCATTCCTCACCAGGAGCCACCAGGGTAGGGGCTCATGATTGACATTTCTTGTTCAACCTTTTACAGCAAAGTCAATTCCAGCAAATAAAACTAAGTATCAAAGTGGAGGCAATATGGGTGCGTTGCAGATGTTTCGGTTCACTTCTCTCCTCATCTGCCTCTTATGTGGTGCTTTGGCAAGCTTACACTCAAAGCTGTCACCATAACGGTCTGAGCATGGAAGACTTACAACACTACAGCTCAGATATCATTTAAAAAAGAGGCAGATTAGAGAGGGGTTGCTGTACATGTTCCTGCCACCTGGCAAGTAAGTGCCCTGAGCTCCTGCAGTTGAACACCAATTGTGAGCCCAAAACTTAACAAGGAGGAGCCTCTAAACACTTAAGTCACCACAAATCGTACTGTCTTTGTTGAGCTAGCCTTTCCTTTGCTGAAACACAGGAAACTAAACTGGATCACACAGGAAAGCTGTATTATGTTGCTGGAGAAGCAGTCCCCGCAGACCCCCCGAACAGCAGCATTACGGGATGTGGCTTACATTGAATAGAAACCATAGAAAAGAGTGAAGGAGCGGTCTAGGTTGTCTTTTTACAGAGAGTTAAAACGCAAGCGCGCCCCACAAAAAGCTGCATAGATTTTTATTTTCTGGGATATTGGACAAGAACTGCACTTCCTTCCTGAGAGACAAACCATTTAGATACAAAAATGACGGCATGTCTGAAATCTCAGACAAAAACAGCTGCTAAGTATTAATCAAGAGACCTTGTCCAGATTTAGACCTTTTCACCAGAGCTACCGGTCCCAACAGCCAATGCGCTGCTTCTGCCTAGAGACAAACGTTATTTGCTATAAATAGTTGTACAGTATACGTATGTGCATTTTTAGATGGAATTTAACACATGCCTGAGCAAAAGCAGCCACAGAGCAGAACAAAAGTCATCTAACAGTAGCCAAGACATCAAAAAGAACTGCAGTACTGCACAAAGTGTGCGCCTGCTCTGTTTGCCTCAACACAAACAGCAACGTCAAAGTTTGGTGTTGATCTGAAAAGGCCCAGCTGTGGCCACCTCTGCTTGAATGTGTAGAAACTGCCATATTAATGACAAGCAGATGTCTTATATTAGGCTCAAGGCTTGACACTTGAACTAGAAGGCCTCTATTTCCGCAACCACAGGTGAGTGAGAACTCTGCAAACCAGGAACAGTAAACACTCCACGGCTATGTTATTCCTCTTGGAATCAGCAGATAATGGTCATGTTTCATTTTTAAAGACATGTTTAGAGGTTTCTGACTGAATATTATGTCCTATGTCTGCATTTCAGTGATGGTAGGGAACTTGTTATCAGTAACACACTGACTTACAGGCTTATAATTGCACAGCAAGTTCTGCTTACTACACTTGGTGTTCCTGCTCCATAGAGGAAATGTGGATGAATGGTATTGCCGTTATTGCCATACCAATTAGAATGAAGTCGTGGTCAAGATTGCATGCTCATTTAACATTTTCAAACCCCAGTTGGGTGATGTCTGTTCTTTTTATTCTTCTTTCATCTACAATATGTCCTAGTGTATATCTGATTGTGACTCAATTGGCATTGCTAAGAGTTGAGTGTCAAAAAGACCCATTCACAAAGATAGAGAACACTGTTTGCATTGTTTATTATGTCACTCCTTCCAGACAACCGATGAACTTTTAACAATGTCGCTCTTTTCCCTGGAAACTTCATGTTTCTATGTCACATTTGGGGAGAGGGTTCAGCTTCAATTGCACAAGGAATCAATGCATTAACAACATAGAGAAAATGCAACATGTAGATACAGCTGAGGTCATACTGTATATTAAAACAAGGTTAATTTTTTGCAATTACTATGTCAAAAAGATAATAATGCTCTGTATTGACTGTCTGTCAGAGATGTTAACGATATGTAAAAGACCTTTGAAAATGTGATGCAGGCCGATATTTTTCTCCATGTGTTTATCAATGTCAATGTACTGTAGTTACTGATGCAATTTAGTAATGTAGTGCATTACATTACAAGTCTGTTAATGAAAATTTAACATTGCTAACTTTTGTAAAGGTACCGGTAGACTTATTCATACAGCTCTTGTTGCTGTTCTTGTGAGCTTAAAGTTGCTGCAAGATAGTGTAGATTTAAAAATAGCAAGGTATATCGACTCTTCACAACATGCTTTCACAGATTACAATGTAGTTTCCTTTGCAAACGTCAGTTTATCAGAAGTGTTGGTATGAGTTATTGTTAGTAATTTAAGAAATGCTGCTAAGCAGAGTGTTTATTCTTAAAATGCTGGGCCTGAAAGCCAAATAAATGTTCCTGTTCCCTCTCAAAGACCAAGCTGTGACAACGCATTCTGCTACTATTTTTTCCGCCAACTTACATTTTAATTCGTTCTTACAGGAGACCCTTGCGAGCAGGTCATCTTTCACTACTCCTTGAAGAGTCTTCGAAGGCTGTTTTTAGAAGCAGGCGCCACCACCCAAAAGACATCCAAACTAAATGTGGAGGGGGGGAAAGACGGCGAAGCCTGAAGTGTTGGCTAAATAGAGCTCCATCAGAGGCGCATGAAACCAATACCAAAGACGCACTACTCCACAATCTAACTGCAAATGTACTTTCAAATGAACAGACTGGAAGTTATGATGTCAGACAGTAAAAGCCTGAGTCGTCTTTCTTCTAGCTAGGCTTTGCATTTCCATATGGCTTGACAGACTAAAGATGGCTGTGCTTGTTGGTCAAACATGTGATTCACTCCCTAATGTGATTCACTGTTCTCCTGGTATTATCAGCAGGAGACCTGCTTTCCCTCTTTAATGGTGTGTGACATAAATGGCTTTCACATAGAGCTAAACCGTCCTCTGGCTAGCTGCTGCTAAGTATGTTCTATTATTATTTTTAAACACATTGACTAAAGTGACACAAATGAACCGGATCACTTCGGTAAGTGATTCAGAGTAACCTAAGTTTACCAGCACTAGTGTCACAGAGGGCTATCGCACACATTCATCACTTCTGTCACAGAGAAACGGCCACAGAGTGCACATTCATTGCCCCTGTCTCATGGGGAAGAGTTCACACATAAGATGTATGCCACACATGAGAATTGTCACATGCCCTCAAGGGAAGCTTGGGCGTGGCTCTGTGTGTGGAGGCCTTTTAAATCAGGTTGGAGCCTGGACCCTGTTGTTGCAGCTGTTCCCTGGGAACTTGAGGTCACATCCATTTAGCTGACGGCTACTGCCTTCTTCTTTACGCTAGTCCCAACCCCCCCCCTATGTCCTATACTCCTCCTCAATTAACCTTCCTTACTGTCATCTCCCCCTCCCCTTCCATTTATCATTGTAACATCCCCAAGGTTCCCTCTCCCCTTCCTCCCATCCTGCCTCCATTTCCTTGATTAAACTGGCTGCGGAGTCAGCGACTGTTTATAAGGCCTTTATCCCCCTGTTCTCCTTCATGCTGATCTCTTATCCAATGAATGTGCAGCATGTCATTCATGCAAGGCACTGGCAAAATAAGCAGCAAGGTCTGGGGGTTGTCTAGGATGTGTCTTCACAAAATGAACAGGCCCTACCTCTCAGGTGGGTACACAAACAAAAGAAGCTGATACAGTACACAGATTCACATCAATCGAACTGATGATCTATTTCAACCACTTTTGTCTAAGCCAGCAGCATCCCCTGCTGTTAAGTGACCCCTGAATAATTGAAACTGAGCATGTGAAGAGGGAAGCGCTTTTCTATGCCTGTAGTGTCCACACTAAGGGTAAGAGGGTTAACAGCACAACTGTTGCATCTGTTTCTCCAATGATGCATGGCTACTCTACAGGTGAGATCATTAACAGGTGAGATCCGGGCTGATCACAAACGGGGGAAAAATAATAAAAAAATAAAACATGAATTCATTCATCTTGTTCACTTTTAGCACTATGTCAGATTTAAAAAAAAATATCAATACAGCATTATGACCATTACAAAAACGACGAAGAAACTTCCAAATTATAGTGCTAAATACCCCTCAAAATCCAAACGTTATGGTAAAATCAGTTAAATAGACAAAAAAAAAAAATAACATCTTAATAATTAGTTTTCTCGCCACCTGAGATTATTAATAAACTGGTTATATTGTTTACCTTTGCGTTGAATTGGTATTTCCGTGGCAGCAGCACGCAGAAGATAGCAGTCCTCCGCCTTGGATGATCCGCCACAGCAGCGGCGGTTTACTCACCGCCCCGCTGGCACCGGACCACTTTTTCCACCCCCCAAAAAAGGTCAGAGCTGATTTCCCCTACTGCTCATTCAATCCAGATAAACGATAGAAGAAGAAACAATAACTGTATAAAGTCAAACGTAAAATTGAAAGAAATAGTATGCCGGGAGTGCTTGTTGAGTTTTCAGTAAGACAACAAGCGACACGAAACGCTCCTCTCCTCCAGCCCACACCGCACTGCTCTTGCTTGAATGACAGGACGCGAAAACTACTTTAAGGCATTCCGCTTCGTGTTGAAGTAACAAAATAAAACAAAGAGATCCATCGGCCTTTTTAATACTTCCAATGCTTCACCAGAAAGTCCGTGAAATAAAAGCTAAACATGTATTTTATTGATGCTTTATAACATTTTGGTTCGTTTTAGAATCAATTTGTAATAATTTTACACTCATGTTATTTTATTTTGAAGTTACAGTTATCGGCATTCCGGTTTAGCCTTGCTACTGTAGAGGTCCCATCCAGTCTCCTTTGAAACTGATGCTCATGCTGCCAAACACGCTTGGAATTAAAGAGTGTGTCGTCGCTGACAGGAAAATACACTCCTACAGCGTTCGGCGAATCACAATGCATGGACCTAACTGATTTCGTTGGAGTGCTCATATTGTATGCTTCACTAACTATTGTCCAATAAACCCAAAAACAAACAACACACAACTGGAAGATTATGACTTTAAAGTTGCAACAAAGTCATTTACCTTTTTTGTTCCTAAATATTGGTAAATTATATGTTTGAAGGAAAGTGCTGAAAACATTTGCAAATACTGAGAACAATTTAGATTGGCTTGTTGAGCTATAGCTAAAACTCCTTTTCACCATCTCAGCTGGAGGTATTATTTGGGCGGGGCTAAAAACAGTGACGAAAGTGGGTTGGGGCGTATACTTTCTGGCATGAGACCTTCCACATCTACGTATCTAACAAGCTCAGTCAATGGCTATTCGCTGGAATTGCGAGTTACGTTATGGTTGGCCGTTACATATCACCACCGCACCGTGCCGTTTGACATCAAGCTATGCCTACAACCCGAAAAATTTATCTTCCCCGAAGCGTCGTGTTATTTGGGCTAGTGTCTCTGTTGTGGCGACGACCAACATGCGGCTAACGCAGCGAGTTGGACGGATCCACTGCGAAGTGGCCTGCTACTAGCCGCTAGGCTAATATATATTAACCGCTCATGGACCGGCGGCGGACAAGTGTTGCCTTGCTCCATGCCTCGCGTTGTTGATCCACACGACAGAGACACTTAAGGGAAAGTGAACTGTTTTGTTATGTTCGCTAGCCCACGAGCTCGCAAGCTAACGAACTAACGACCCACTTGCAAAAAAATACAGTTAACAATGCATCAACTGAAAAGAGAAAGAAAATATGTCATAAGATCTAATAATAATTTTGCATGGCGGCACAGTGGAGTCCGAATCCGGCCTCGCCTGTGTGGAGTTTGCATGTTCTCCCCGTGCCTGCGTGGGTTTTCGTCGGGTACTCCGGTTTCCTCCCACATCCCAAAAACTTAATTGAAGACTCTAAATTGCCCGTAGGTGTGAATGTGAGCGTGAATAGTTGTTTGTTTATATGTGCCCTGCGATTGGCTGGCGACCAATTGAGGGTGTACCCCGCCTCTTGCCCAGAGTCAGATGGCCTTGGCTCCAGCACGCCTGCGACCCTTGTGAGGATAAGCGGTACGGAAAATGGATGGATGGATGATTTTGGATTTGGAATTTATAACAATATACAGTACAAGCAGAAGCATATGGAAAGCACACTAGTAGAATGATTGCGTAATGTTTTTCTACTACTTCCTTCCACTAGTGCAGTTCTGCAAAGTAGGGCAACTTTGGTGCACTAGTAGAAAAACTACATACAGTATGTTACTAGTAACGTAAAACTGTGCACTAGTTGAGATTTGCATGCTACGAGAACTACTAGTGAAGTACAAGATGTTAATTGGTCGAGTACCAGTAATAGTATGATTGACACCAAAGAGCCTACTAGTTCATGGAGCTTAAGGTGGAAATCAAGGATATTGCAGCTATTTTAGCATTTATTTGATATCAAGGATGCCAAATACATGCAAAGCCATTTGAGCACTTATTCAATATCATTGATATTCAGCCTAAGGTTGTACCAGTAGGCCAAAAGTGGTACTAGTAGTGGAAAATAATTACTGGCAGTTGTTTCACTCGTGTGCTGTCTTACTAGTGAGGACAAAGAGCCTACTATATATGGATATAAGCTGGATATGAAGGATATCAAATAACTGCTCAAATGGCTTTCCATAAATACCCACATACTCAGGTCTGATATCATTTTCAGTTAAAAATAATAATTTGAGATATGTTTATTTTTAAAACTTCATAGAAAACATTTCTGTATGCACAAAGTACACACACTGGACAATCCCAAAGAAAACAAACCATCAACTCCGGAAGGGTCTTGAATCCTGTTTAGTCCCCAAGGAGTGTTTAACCAGAGAATGCAGCTTAACCCCCATGAGACATGTAGAACGCTGACTCTGCATTAAAAGGCTGGAAACGCTGCAGTTATTATATTATTCCTGCCCTTTACTTTCAGGATTTGATTTGACCCAAGAAAAGTACACTCGCTTTTTTTTTTTTTTTGGTATCACTTTCCTTTCAACAAAAGTCCTGAGGGGTATTACAAAGGTAATGTTTCATAGGCAAAATCAGATCATATAGAACCCAGAATAACACCAATATGTCAGACAACAAACAAATGAGGAATTTCAAAAGATGTACACAGTTATTTAGCATGCGTTTCCAAACCAGAGGGCAGATTTGTTTAGAGTTAGGGGCAGGATGTGATGAAGCGATGCATCATGTGTAACAGGAAGTCAGACATTTGACAAATGTTATCAGAGAAGTTTAGCAACGCAATCACAGCTCAGGCAAATCCAACGTTGACTTGTTTCAACAATATCCACAACATCCTATAGTAAACAGATAGGGGAAATTTGGGGGGAAATGGGAAATGTTGCGCGAAAAGCTTTAAGTTTGGTCAAAGGTTACAAAAAAAGAATTTAAAAATATAAATCCCCTGTTAGCTATAGGCAATTGTAGAGTTAAATACGATTGAATGGCGTGCAATTTACTGGCATTTTGTTGAGTGTGTACCCACATCTCACAAAATATCTGCTCACCTCTCACACCCTTAGGATATGCTTCTATACAAAACAGAACTACAAACAAATTAGACGAATTAATGAATGTGTACTCTTTTGCCTACTACCTACTGGTAACTGCTCATCTGCTGAATACTCTAAAATCTAGCGCCTCCTTGTGGTCAGCTTTGGCCACTGCAGTCAAACAAGACAAAATGCAGTACTTACTTAGCACGTTCCACAGTCAATAGAAGAAAAACAACAACACCAGGTAGAATAATACAGCTGACACGTGACTAATTAATATTCTTATATTTTAAGTGCAAAATCAATCAAATTTGAGTCTACAAGATTTACTTGAATAATAAAGCTGTTTATACCCTATATACTATACGCTGTCTATCTGGTAGTCACTGATGGTGTAGTGGTACACTCGCCTGACTTTGGTGCAGGCAGTGTGGGTTCAGTTCCCACTCAGTGACGGTGTGAATGGTTGTCCGTGTCTATATGTGCCCTGTGACTGACTGGCGACCAGTTCAGGGTGTAGTCTGCCTTTCGCCCAAAGTCAGCTGGGATAGGCTCCAGCGTCCCGTGACCCTAACCAGGATAAGCGGTGTTGAAAATGGATGGATGGATGTCTATCTGGTTCTAATAAGGGACCACAGAACCAGATAGACAAGATTTGGGCACATAGCACATTTATAATGCACTACTTCGAGGTCAAAAAGTCACTTTTAACAAAAAGCAAAAGTGATTTTTCAAATGTGTTTTTAAGATTGCTAACTTCTCTTTAAAAGGGGGAGTTTGTAATGTTCAGAAAGGAGACCCAAAGAATTTCATCACTGAAGTACGGGCAAATAAATGAAATACCTAAACCTTGGTCATAGGTTGATGTATGATATGTAACATGTTACATTACATTACATTGTTATATTTACAATGCTCCAGTCACGCACAGATCGCTGAGTCCTCTTCCGCAAGTAAAAGACGTCTCATGCGAGACCATTGCGCTGTCTGAAGTCGGCTATGGTGACGCCCACACCAGTGCAGATGTCCCACTTTTAAATTACTTGTCTTACACCAGTCCACGAAATTGCCAAAACCAGGTCTAGTCCGCCTCCCCACAGAGTTACACCAAGCGCAGCGCTGGATTTGTGCTAGTCACGAAATTAAAGCTTGTAAATGTTTTGCTGAATAACTCGCACACAAAAACACAACCCAACCTTACCAGTTGCCACTTACCTGTGAGAAAATGTCTTGACGGGGGTTTGGTTCCCGGTCGGTCCCTTTAGTTAGAAGTGGCTACTCCACCACCAAGCTGTCATTTATGAAAAAACATGATCAAATCCCTAATACCAAAGTAGTAATTTGTATTTTTACAGGTTGGGGCGACATTTTTTAAGGTAATGGGAAAGGAGTGGCTTTTGCAAATGTGCTTTTCTTTTAAAAAAAATAAATAAATCTATTTGTCATTATTCGCCGAAAAACACATATTTGGAGATTTCTTTGTGTGTCCTGACCAAAGCAATAAGAGTATAAAGTTTAAACATTTCAGAGTGGAATGTCCATTACTTTGTTACTTGGTGCCTGCAATTACTATTTTAACACATTCATTACTTCAAGTGATTGATAATAAAGTATTTTTGTGCCACAAGAGGCCATATGTCTTTCGGGGGAAAATGCCTGATTTCAAATGACAGGCTACCATGAAAACCAACTAACTCAAGCTTACATCAGTGTCTCATTAGTGGTCAGTACACACCCTTTTTTACGATGCAATCATTTTGACCTTTGATTACATCCAGTGGTGGTAAATCCTCACATCACAGACTTTGTAATTTTTTTCAAGAAGTGCAAACAAACACAGCATTCCTTTCTCGAAGGTACATCCTATTAATAATAATAAAAAAAGTTGACATGCTTCTTTTTCAAATAAACTCCCAAAGGGTAAATTTATGCCATGACTTTACTTATAGTGCTGATTCTTCCTGTGAAGGATCAACAACCAAACTTAAATAAATGGTTGACCTTTTGAATGGTGCGATCTATAGAATGAGCACATATGTATCTTACACCATTTTCTCATAAATCAGCATTTTGAATCACAATACAAATGCTCTCTTTTTAAGGCGTTGCTGTTTATTATTTTCTTCCTACAACAGCAAATTACAGAAGCAGTATTGAAAATAAAAAAGTATTTTCTTGTTTTATAAAAAAAAAGCACAAAATTGTAATGACAGTACAAATTGAGGCAATTATATGCCATTCAAATGAAAGTGGGAATATCTATATATCTTTTTTTCAATAATGAAAACATCAGTATTTTACATTTCAGAATTATATCACATAACCTGAAATTATATATAAAAACATGAAAGTATCAACACTATGTGTATTTTTGACTTCTTTTCTTGTTTTTCTTTGCAAATATTCACTAGAAACACACAAGCATTTGAAATATAATATTTATCAGTGCAACATTGTTTCTTTTGAGTCCACGCTACAGTATTCTTTCCCCCCTACTTAAGCAGCAGATGTTGCTGGAGCTACACGTTTTTTTTTAGAGCTGAAAGCACAGATGTTATTATGTTTAGCGGTGGAGCAAGGTGGCATGTTAAATCCTGAAATCAACAAGCTGAGAATGTGTTCACCATAGCACAACACACAAATCACACAACTGCAAAAGATGTATGCTTTCTCACGGTCAATTTTTTTTTTGTGTGTGTGTAAAATACACTACAGAGTTGTGGGTCCCCTGCAGGGATATTGTGCCCTGATGCTGTAAATTTCCCCCAAAGTTCATCCTCCCACCACTCACAAACAAACAAGAATCTCCGTGGGGGTTCTGGAGCGCTCACACCAAGGTGATATTGAGCCTCTTGTTGCTTAAAAAGCCATCAAAAAACACACTCTTACATTTCTTTACATTTCTCTGTTTATCCCCATCTTGAGTTTCTCTTTAGTTTATTCCTTTGCGTCTGATGCCGACTCGTGGTGATCTGTGGTCTTATAAAATGACAGTAAGACCCCGGAGTGAAGAAAAAGAGGGATCACCAACCTTTGGTAAAGTGATGGAGGCCAGGTAACCTGAATCAGGTGACCTCACTCAATCCCCCATTTCACCAAACATTCCATTCTACTGAGAACAGCTCTGACATCACATTATTATGGCTCCTACTGCTTTGTGTGTGTGATTAAAGTAATTATAGCACCATTCGTCAGTTCACCCCTTTTAATAGATTTCTATCAGTAACAAAGTGCACACAAGCTGCATTGTTCACATAGCTTTTCCTCAGTGAGCAATCCACAGTGACATTTAGAGGTGGTAAAGCAAAAATGATTGTTGTATTTTTTTGGTATGTTGGTGGCTCTACCAACAAAATGAGCATGTTATGAGAGCTACATGAGAGACAGATGATAATGCAATTAGGTGGATGTTGAAAAGCGCCAGAAGTTCATTGTTTCAGTTTTTAGAGTGTGTTTTGCAGTCTTTTTTTTTTTTTTTTACTCATTCATCCTTCAATGGTTTTAATGAAGTGGGTGTTTTGATAACAGTTGGCCTGAATGTTTGTTTGAATCATTGGAACATGGTCACAAAAAATGTCAAATGAAACGTTAACACTGCACCATCCACAACACAGTCAGGAAATTGTATTTACACACACATTCGTGATTTGCACACAGACACACAATGAAAAAAGGCAGATTTTTTTCTTATCACTTTCTTTAAAAAAAGACAATAAAATATATTAAAACATATTTACAGTGTGTGGTTTTCAGACACAAACAAATAAAACACAAGCATGTGACAGACTGATAGATTTGATACCATTTTGCAGGTACTTATATGATCATGTGCCCCTGTTTTCTGCCCTTCGTCATAAATTAAGGAAAGTACAGTTAAAAAAAAAAAAAAAAAAAAAGACCATCCGATATGTACTAAAGGCACTATCAGACCCATAAATTACCATGGATGTGACTTTCATTTTGGAGTGAAGGAGGTTCAAAGGGGGTGGGTACATATATCAGATTCATGGATTATGAGCACACCCTGTATGCCATAACATGGGCAAATTTATAGTTTTGCCAGATATGGTTAATTTAGGATTTTAATTTCAAAACTTGAAATTCTTCACCTTCATGAACTCAAATTAAACAAAAATCATTTATTTTCCAGAAAATGATAAATACTCTTAACATTATTAATAAATTGGTCTCAACACCAGCATCCGATTGTAAAAATGAATGGAAAATCAAAATAGAAAATTAAAATTTCATCTACGTATCTGTACATCTTTTTTTCTGTATTTATTTTTGTACACAGTGTCCCCTACTGATAGGTTCTTTTTACTGCAGCTCCTGAGAAATGCGTGGATGAGTTCAAACCTCCCGTCGGTTCCTGAATCTGTCCCTCATCCAGAAAGCTGAGGGTAATGGACGGTCCTTAGAGTCCACCTTCTCGTATAGACATACGAGAAGATGTAGCTACAGTGTGTCCCGTGCACGCTCTCAAACCTGTGCACATCACAAAGTCACATGAATGTGCTGGTTTGGGTCTCACGCCTCTGTGTATGAGCTCTGTACATTGAGTTTGTCCTTCTTTAACTTGACGCCGTCCACCAGTTCAAAGTTATAATTTTCCAGGGCTGATAAGTTCCTTTCCGACATGCCTCCATGCGAGCAGGCGCAGTAAAGGACAACACCGCAAATGGCGCCCAAGAAAACGCCCAGGGCGGACATAGCGATGATAGTGATGAGAATAGGGTCAAGTGTCTTTAACATGTTGCCAGCTCCACTGATCTGGTTGGTCTCCACAAAGTCCGGGTATTCTGTGATCTCCTCAACTGGAGAGGGGGATTGAAAATGAAGCGATATGAGTTTAAATATAAGAAATTGTAAGGCCAATAGTAAGTGACTCGTTACAGAATTGGAGGACATGAAATTTCAAATAATGCATGCACCAAATACAGAAACATGCACTTGTGTAAATTATACATAGTTGTAGCTGAGAAAATTTTTTACAGTAGCTGTAGTAAAAGTAATTCCTAATTATAAATTATGAAGCACTCGAGCACCCCCTAAAATGGCTTTATTCTCTTTTGGGTCAGGTAGGCGGCACGGTGATTGGTTAGAGCGTCAGCCTCACAGTTCTGAGGACCGGGGTTCAATCCCCGGCCCCGCCTGTGTGGAGTTTGCATGTTCGCCCCGTGCCTGCGTGGGTTTTCTCCGGGCACTCCGGTTTCCTCCCACATCCCCAAAACATGCATGAATTGGTGACTCTAAATTACCCGTAGGTGTGAATGTGAGTGCGAATGGTTGTTTGTTTGTATGTGCCCTGCGATTGGCTGGCAACCAGTTCAGGGTGTAACCCGCCTTCTGCCCGATGATAGCTGGGATAGGCTCCAGCACGCCCGCTACCCTAGTGAGGAGAAGCGGCTCAATAAATGGATGGATGGATGGGTCACGGGTATGCTGGAGCCTATCCCAGCTAACTGCGGGCAGGAAGCAGGGTACACCCTGAAATGTTTGCCAGTAAACCCATCATAGAAATAACAGATATAATACGTTTTAAATAAGATGTTTTGGTATGACTTCATTGACTTCATTCCTTGTAATGGTTAAAAAAAAATGTTTACTCACAACATAAATGCAAACCTGTTACTAAAATCTTTTAAGCCATCTAGAGGATGCTGTATGTAAGGCACATTAATGACTATTGACCTTTAAAATTAAGACTGAGCTTTTTTTTTTTTTTTTTTTACATTTTGATAACAGTGGTTAATTTTGACACTTGGATTACAGTTTATACTCTTGATTTTAAAAAGATAAATACAAAAATAACCTGCACAGTTAATAATTATTACAATTTGTCATTATTTTCTATGGGATTCCCCCCCCCCGCAAAAAAGGGAGTGTGAAGTCTACCAGTGTTCCAGAACATATTGTGTTCAACCTTAGCGTTTCCACGTTATGTATACGTAACAGTTCCAAACAAAATGACTTACTGATTTCATTAAAGTGATCCTCTGGGAGCATTGGCTCAGTGGGAACATCTGGATCTGTCCAGACAGAGAATGTACGTCAAAACTTCAGCCAAAAAGCATATACATTTCACAGTGTGCTTTCAAGGTCTAGTTTTGTCCTGTATTGTGAACCTCTCACCTTTACAGTCTGCTGCAATGAGGCCACTGAGAACCTTAATGTCATCCACTGCAATATCTCCCCTGCTCTTTCTCTCTACCAAGCCTTCAATCACCACCTAGAACACAAAACACATTTGCGTTTTACATGATGTTCTAATGGGAAAAGCACAAAAAGTGAAGCTCATAGAGAGGATGGTAAAAACCCTTTTTGTTTGTTTAAATTGCAAAAGAGTTTAACTTACCTGATATGGCCGGTTTGTACGTGGCAGTAGAACACGGCCTTCCCTCCAGCGGTTACCCTGGTGACCGCTGATAGTCCAGAGCAAGATGTCAACGGGTCCATCAACAGTCCGTTTGCGCTGTTTGATATGTAGTGTACCAATGTGTGACCCGAACATGTGGTACCAGAATGACACACACAGTTCAGAGTCTTGGGAGTCGACCTGAGGGCTGACTAGCTGTGCCACCTCTGTCTCTTGTAAACCCGTCGCCAAGGTGTAGATGAAATTTCCTGAGCCACCTATTGGATAAAAAAACGTGTCTCAAAAGCCCAACATTGCAGGTATTTTTAAAAAAAAAATTGTTATATGCCATTGTAACAGTACAATGCCATTATATGCCATTGTAACAGTACCAAATGGTAATATATATTCACTGACTACAATATAAGATATAGTGAGGCACAAAAGGGCGGTATATATTACTGTATATGGTCAATTTCAAGAGTGGAGCCCGCACCTGTATGGTCCATGTTAGGTCCGGTGTTGAGGGTGGGAGTTCCGCTAGATTGGATTTGCCACCGAGAGCCAGTGTCTTCAGAAGTCCACCTGCAGAAGGACGGGTCATTGGCCCAGCCAAAGTCGCAGGCAAACCACAGAAAATCTGCAAATGTATTTAGAAGATAAAGCGATTGGACCACATTTCATAACTCACAGAGAATATCCCAACAGGCCTGGTTGTAGTCATGCAATTACATAAGAACATAAAGGGATAGAGAGTGCAGCTTCATCCACTTATTACATTGAACTGGAAACAGTAGAGGGCAGCAAATGACTATGGAAAGTGTGCTTTGAACCACCTAGCAGCCCAGAGCGAAGGGATAACCATTAATTCAGTTCTGGGGATCAGAAAGGACAAAGGCCAACGTTTGGCTCTGCTATTTGTCAATGTCTTTATGTCTCCAAAGTGTTCTGTCTGTTGTACTAGAGTGGCTCCAACTACCAGAGACAAATTCCTTGTGTGTTTTGGACATACTTGGCAAATAAAGATGATTCTGATTCTGATATTTTTATAAAAAAAAGTTACTGTTTTTAAAAAGAAAAATATATAGTGGGAGGGGTCCCTCAGAATGTGCATACAGATGGGTGACAAGAGAACAAATGAGTTGCTGGCATGCTGTCTATTTAAAAGCTACATTCAATAGAAGCTATCCACAGAGACTTGTGGATTTTAATGAGAGCGGGGACTTGAGGTTTGAAGACAACTATGGCAACAGTGTAGGGGCCCCTTTCCAACAATGGCATTCAGCATGAACACATGCCACACTTCCATAGATGCCAGAAAATATGTGGGTGTTATTGCTTTAGTGTTTTTAAAAAAATATATATATATTTTTAACTGTATTAAGAACTCTGTCTGGAGATGTTCACTATGGTCTCAATCATGGCATGAAATAAATCTCTGGGATGCCTATATTTACCAACTGAACACAAACAATGCAGTTATCACACATCAAACATGTTATTACCAATAGAACTCCCACTCCCAATTAAACTGACTTTGGCAATTTTGTTCCATATTTAGATCTTGCCAAAGCTCATTAACAGTAAGGTCTATGATTAGGGTGCATGACATATTAGGTGAGACTGGGGCACAACTACTAGTTTGACCTCCATCAACATGCTATATGCAATGTGTATAAGTATGAGTGCATGCAGCCAGAAAGCAGTCTCAGTTGAACACATTGCGTTACCGTGTTTGAGTGTGCGGTATGTGCACGTTTGTGCCAGCCCGGTGATTAGTGATTACGCTGAGGCAGCAGCAGAGCGCCCGTGCTAATCATCTTTGCATCACACATTCTGCCTCAGCAGGGGCCTCTGAGGAGCTTATCATCAAATTTAATAACACACATACATCAGTAGATGGAGGACTTTATGAGGCACGATAAAACAGAATGGAAATTAAAGCAAAACAAACCATGAGTAGATAAATATTTTCCCATGGTGGCACCACACAAACATTGTCAACTATATTTTTTGTTAACCAATGGAATCCGTAGGAGCAGAAACTAACCTGGGATGATATCCGCTGCAACCGTTGTGGTCTCTGTTGTCGTACCACCTGCAAAAACGCAACACATTAGGACAGTTGTCCAAATGAAGCCATGAGTCGACCTTGATTTCATTCCCATGCACTTCATGCATCCATGCTGGATGCAACAACGCTGCCCTCTCTACAGTTACTTATGCAACAACCTCCTCAACACATGGCTGAGATGGTGTCATGCTCTTCATTGGAGACTGCAGGTTAATGGGGAGTGCAGGCAGCAGTGCAGGCTCAGAGCATTACTGGGTTAGTGGGAAATTAGGCCAATAGGCGTGAGTGGGAAAAGCACTTGAGGGAAGGACCAGCAAGGTGAGCGATAAAAGGATTGGAAAGATTTGAAGCAGATGTGTGCGTGTGAGAGATCTGAAAGTACTGATCCCCTGCTTTCAGCTTGCATTGGAATGGAGCAAAAAATTACTGAGGTGGGAATTACAAAGTGGGTGCTGTTAGAATTGTAACAAGCCAGAGAGCACACAGAGGTGCACGTGTGTTTGCAAGTGTAAGGAACTCAGGTAAACTGTGGTTGAGCACGGGAACTTTAAATTAATGAGGTATGAGCATACTCCATTGAAGAAGGGTGGAGGGAAAGAAGAGAGACAGGGGTCGGGGGGGGGGGGGGTTTAGTTGCAGTCTCATGAGGGCGAAGTTAGCACCTGTGATATCGTAGTCATCACCTGTGCCACTGTGGCAGTTTGCCTGGTCGTCGTCGCACTCGTCTGATGGAGAACTGGTAGGAAGAGTCGTGGAAGGAGGGACCGTGGGAGCTGCGGCAAACAAAATGAAAGACAATGGATTGATTTCATGCTTAACCAGACATATTTTGACACCCTTTCACTGAGTACCAACAGCAATTGTATGGTACTAAAAAGGTTAGAGGACTTCCTAGTCTACTGGTCATCTCCATCGACAGATCAGTGGAAAGCACAATCAGGGTTACAAATGGTATGCACAAGCTGAATTGAACCATACCTTTTAGACGTTAGAATTTTCCAGCGAAAATACTGACCATCTGGATTACAAATAACTAACCATAGCCGATATTCCTCTGGATTTTGAATTACAGTAGCTACTTTGCCCGAGCTATGAACGAGCGCCCTTTTAGCAATTCTTCCATGCATATGTACCTCTGTTGGGGTGTCTTTTATAAATAGAGTTAAACCAAAGGTATAGTTGGAGCTCAAACACATAGAACGGGGTTTCAGATGGCTGGTGGCCCCAGTAGCCTGTCATTATGATCCTGTGACACTTGGATGTGGGTAAGTCCAGAACCACTTTTGCTTCTCTGCTACACAACCGTCCAAGTGTGTGTGTGTGTGCGTGTGTGTGTGGGTGTGTCAATGTGCGCATCTGCACTGGCTACAGTATGTAAGGAATAGGTCAAAACATTACAGAGGGAGTAAAGAGGAATAGGAGAGAAGATGGGAAGTGTCGATAAAGACAGACATAGATAAATTGAGGTAAACTCCCTGCACGTGTGTGTGTGTGTGCATGTGTAGTGTGTGTGTCCTCTTCTTCAGTTAGATGAAATATGAGGCAGATCAGCCCTTGTCAGATTCAGGGTGGAGAAGGTCAGAAATGGGGTCAGTGCTGCATCAAGGGAGCCTCTCACTGAAATGAGGATTTAGCCCTTCTGGTTGTGCGTGCACATACACACACACATACAAATCTGCACCTGTGTATTTTTGTAATAGTGTGTACATGCCTGTTACAACATGTTTGGCCATCGCTATACGTGTGTGTGTGTGTGTTTGGCATTAACACTGAAAACAAGCATTATCATCTGACTAAAGCTGCTGTTTGGGAGTCAATGAGGCTTACAACGGAATGGGCTGCCCTGAAATTCAATATGTAAATCCACTTAGGGCTTGCCTGCTGCATATTGTTATATTGCTAAGCTGTTTCTGTGCTATTAGCTTGGCAGTGGCATAAAAAAAATAAAGGTAATTTTAAAGATAATGGAGGGAAAATGTGTGCAGCCCTTGGAAAGAACAAAGAATGCACGGGAACTGGGAAGAGTTTGATGGATGCCAGGCTGCTATAATCCAGCTGGGCCAGGTGGGCATCTATTTGATCCCCTTCCCCAACAAGTGATGAGCAATAGGGGCAGCTTTGATGAAACTGGGAGACAAGACAAGTGTCCCTTGTGGGAATACAGAACAGAAGCTGCACAGCTGTGGGATCAACATAAGGAGCCTTCATGGACACCTTTAAATAACTCTGATTGTTGCAAAGACATGAAGCTACTTATAGTCATGCTATTAGTTAGGATGATAGATGGCTCACCTGTGTGTATAACAGAGCTATGAAAACATATACTTGAAATATGCAAAATCATACGCAGGTCACAAGTGCACCAATGGTACTCACGGTGTGTAGATGGGAAAGATGAGGTCATGATGAGTGAAAGCATCATTACTGTGAAACTTTAGCACAGCTGGAAATGTCATTAGCATGAGTGGGAATAGGTTTCACTGTCAGTGGCACTTTACCACTATTGGTGGCAATATCATTACTGCTTGTAGAGAAGTCATAAACATGGCCGGAAATTGTTTTTCCCCCCGCTTGAATAAAGGTAATATTCCTACTTGCCCTCTTTGCGCATCATGCAACCAAGCTGAAAATGTGTAATTTAGATGTAATTTGATGGATTGTTTACCTTCAATATCACAGCCCAGGAGCTCAAGTCGCAGGCCCATTCCAGTAGCGGTGGCCCTGTCTGGGTAGATTCGGATAAAGCGGGTCAGCAGGGGTTCCAACGTCCTCAACTCGGGAGTGTCATAGTTGCTATTCCCTTCAAAAATCTGACAGAGAAAAACAGTAGAGGAAATAAACACAGGGTGGTTGTGAAATCAGTACATTTCTGATGATCAATTAATGCTGGATGGTAAACGCTTTCTACATGAAAACACCTCTCAAAAGAGGAGAAACGGCATCAAACTATGACAAGGGGACACAAATCATCTCCTTCATAAATCAGCCGTTAAGCATTCCGGATAGTTTATGTTGTGTCATGGTCACTTGAAGTCGTAACTGTTGTAGTTCCACTTGGAGATGTGTGGTTACATGTGTTCTCATGCATTCACTCCCTGCCCACACCATTGAAAAATAGCATTAAAATAAGTTAAGGCAGACTTCTTGATATAGGTCTTGTTTTGGCTCTCATTAGATTGTGCAAAAACACTGAATAAAGTTTCCAGTGAGTGTATATTGTAACGATGGTCTACATTGTTATCGTGTTTTTTTGTGTACTGTGTATGCAGTGATGGTGGAAAATATATCTTTGGTTTTGCCAGGATTTTGGATATCCTTTCCTCCCCTCGTACCTCCCCACTCCCTACAACTTCTCCTCAGGTGAAGTTTCTTGCTGCCACTGAAAGAGCTCAACTGAGTGTGTTCTGCAGAATACTAAAAGGGAAGACAGTAGTGGGAATAACTCCTGGTGCTTATCCTCAATTGATTCAAGTCATGACAGACACTTGCTTGGATTGATTCTAGAAAGACTTAGAAAACTGGGAAACTGAGTACATTCTTTATAATTTGGACTAATGAGCTTGATGTCCATGCACACATTTGTCTTTCTTGAGGTACAGGATTTGTTTAGATTGATAACTGATATCATCTCTACTGATACAATGAAGTACTAGGGAAAGCAAATTATATTTGCACCCTTGATGGTTGTGATACTTAGGGTGACACAAGAAAATCTCAATGACTTCTGCAGCAGATATGTCAATTTGGCTTTCCTCCAAAGAGGGCATGCAAGAAAACATTTCAGAACAATTGGTTACATTTCTTAATACTGTACCTTTGGCTTGTTTCCGTTGGTGTCAAGAATCATTCTCCAGTCAGACCCGTTGTTGCTGTGGCCAAGGCGGAACTTCTTCATGAAGACCTTGTTCTCACGGTGCTTCCCTCCCTGAATGATTAAGCCCTTCACCACTTTGTCCTCCCCTAGGTCCACCTGTAGCCATTCCCTGGTGTAAGGCTGGGGCTGAGGCAGCAGGGTCCAACCCGTCCGGCTCGTCAGCAGACGAGCGTTCTCTGGTACCCAGCTCCGGTCGGTGTGAGATGATGCAGTAATTTGGTTGTCAGTGATCAAGCCTGATACCATGCCCAGCATGCCAGAGCATGGGTACTCTAAGAGAGAAAAACACAATCAAAGTGAAGATTTTCTTTTTTTATTGAAACTACTTGAAAAAAAGAATATGGGCATGTTTCAAGGCTTCCTCTGTGTGTTTGAAGTTTGTGCAGGGGTAATGGTAAGTGTCAGAGTCATTGTGAGGACACTTTCTTCTTTGTGATGTTACTATGATCTCCCCTCCTATTCTCTTCCTTGTCCACAGATCTCATGCAAGCTATTTTTTTTTTGCCCAGAGGCGCTTGTCTCCAGGCAGCCAATTAAAACTCCCCACTCACTTGGCGCTTCCACCTCCTGCATTCTGGGGGCACTATTTCTTTTCATTTCTCATTTCCCTCCACCACAGACTCACATGTAATCTTGCACAAAAAAAAAAAAAAAAAAAAAAAGCATTGTCTTTTTGTTTCAACTGTGACTGCACTCATTTACCTTCTGTTCCACAGCTGGGGACATCTGTTGACTCTGTCTTTTACCGCCTCATCCCTTCTTGTACACATATTCATACTGTATACTGCATATGTTTATTTAAATATATAGCTGTAGATCTTTTCTTTCTTTCTAAATACAAACAATTGCTTTAGCATTTTCTCATCCCTTAGTTTAACATGCTTTTCATAGAAAGTCGCATTTTCTAGTTACGAATTTAATAAATTAACTCGAATGTTGACATACAGATTATCAATGCAAAGGTGATGGTGGCAGACGACTGATTTGATTTATGAATAGAGTATGACTAGACCATCTTTACTTTGCCAAATGCAGTATACTGTTCTGTACTGTATGTTATGTGCATTTTTAAACATAATATTTGGGTTTTAGACACATCCAAGGTCATCAAAATGGTATAACATTGATATTGTGTAAATGCTGAGAGTCAAACATTTACATTATTGTTCTTGTAGCTCAACAAATGCTAAATGTTTTGCATTCAACAGATTTGAATTCAGATACACAAAAGTTTGGCTTGCTCAAGGCGATGAAGCTATTATCTTTCTTTGTGGAGAGAAAATCTGTCATATGACAGTTATGTCACAACAACATCAAAATAATTATTGATGCCTAATCATGTGGCCCTGATGTCATCCCTATGCTGCTCATATTGTCTTTGGGGATTCCTGTGTTGTGTTAGGCTGTGGTGTATTAACAGTGTATAGTCCTACATTCATGCCTTTAATTTTTAGCATTTGCATACATTATTTTGAGGGGAACTGCACTTCATAACTTTATTGTAACCGGATATTTCAGCACTTGAAGAAATAATCATATTTAAGGTAAAGCCAGTCCTTTGATACAATACCCTAATGCAACACATGCCATTATATATTTGCCTTTTTTACAGGAGGCCAAGAAGGACACAGAGGGCCTTAGTAGCTTTCTGTACGGGGTAATAGAAAACTCCTCGGACCTATTTGCTCCTGACCTCCAGCATATCCCCAGATGCTGAAGCAGGGGCCATTTGTAGCAGTTCTGACTCCCACAGAGGAATACATCCATACGTTATTATATATCTTCTGTGTCTGCTGGAGACAAAGTCTGCACTGTGTTGCAGCACAACTAAGCAGCATAGCTGCATCTGGGAAAAGCGACCAAAGACTTTGAGAACAAGGCTTCATTCAGACTCTTTCTCTGGTTATCTAAAAGCAACTCCTATGCAGAACCGTGAGAGAAATCTCTGATTCTGTATTCTGTTGGTGTAAATGTTCAAATGGAGCTCAAGAAGGTCTCCACAGGAGCTCAGCAATCACGGGAGATAACCTTTGGCTAAGGATGATCTTGGAAGCAAGAGGATGGTAGAAGGGTGTACTGTAGGGGTGTGTGCTTGAGAGTGTATCTGAAATGATTTGATTTGCACTTTATATGGCTTCTGGAGTAGTTTAGATGGACTTCAGCTGTAGCCTCTCTGATGACATACTTTGTGCAACTGGCACACCCAGAGGAACACACATCTTAGTGGAGATGGCGATCCAGAAATTCATGGGTCGCATTTTGGGTTTGGCTGGAGCCTCAGTGGTTCATCACATATATTTATAAACTGTGGTATATTCACTAACAGCAGGGTGGATATTCATGATATTAATGAATAGCTGCAACTTTACGATGAGGCCCAAGCACTTCTGATGTCAAATAATTACCATATACCTGTGTTTTATACATGTAGTGTATAGTTTTCTTAAAAATCAAAGATCAATCACTAAGAAACTCAGTTCTCCCCAATACTCTATATTTGTACTTCTTTGAGCAAGTTCTGCTATCAGAGATTGTTAACCTCAAATAGAAGAGAGTGAGTCATAGGCCACAAGAGCCTCACAACTCCTATCCCACCACATGCGCTGTACTAATGCCATCGAGCTGGCAGTGTCTTCTGAGCACCCAGGGGTGCTGACGTCATCTCAGAGGCCCTGTGGTGACTTCAGTCTTGTGATGTGTTTACTTCCTCTGTACCATGGTTTGGTTACGTTCCCGAAAAACACACGACGCAGCTGCAACACTGATATACCCACAATGCACTCTGCAATCATACAAACAGCCACACATTTAAAGTGCACAACACTCATGCTCTTCAGCTCAATATACAACGGATCCTAAACCTTCCTTTATCCAAGATAACTAAAACCAGAAACAAAAATAGCTTTTATTTTGCCCCAAGTGTGTATACATGTAAACTACTACACATACTCATAAAGTAACCAGCAGATGTGCTTGAGCCATATGAAAGCCTTCCACTTCGACATACTGTATACACTGCCAGTTTCATTAAAATAACATCAACAAGAAAAGGGAACAAGAGGAGCTTTGCCAAAATCAAAGCTCTGCAAGAGAAACAGACTGTAGCTAAAGAGGAAGCTGAGACCAGATCAGCAGGAGGGATGGGACCGTATAAAGCCCATCCCTCTGTCTGGCAGATGTTAGCTCCATTCATATTGTATGAGGTACATCTAAAGACAAGGTAACATGAATAGCTCATCTCCCAAGATGCATCACTTCCCTGTTACACACTAAAAAATACTCGGTCAAACTCAGCTGTTGGTTTGGTATAGTTGGGTCAGAGGTTTGGTCTATTTGAACCAACATTGGATTAAAACTAGAGCAAATTATTAACCCATCTGTTGGGTAAGAGATGCCCTGCCCACAACACAATAACAAAATGCACTGATTTCACAACCTCGCAATTGGTATAAGCGGATGGTTTTGAGATGGATTCACAACATTGGGTTACAGGTAGACCACCATTGGTTTGAGAAAACCTACCTTCTTGAAGTTGCCATTTTTGTTTTGTTCAGCTGTTTTTTTGGAATGTACAAGTTATATTTCTGGGGTTAAAGTGTCAAATATAAATTACTTGGAACCTTCTGTAGCTATCATTATAAAATGCAGGTTGATATGCTGAATAGATAAAACAGTCACCCTGGCAGAGGCAACCACGGACAGCAAGATAACAACAACAAAGATATTTTGAATTTCACATTCTAAGAAGTACTTTTCGATGCAGCTCTAGTGACAAACACAGCAGAGGAGTGTTTGCATGTTTGCATGCATGTCGGTCACGGATGGATCGCCACTGCACTAACCTGATATCTTACAGCCATACACTTCAAAGCGCACTGCAATGCCTGTTTCCCAGGTAACGGGACGGATGCGGATGAAGCGCGTCAGAGTGGGTTTGGGCATCATCGTTTTGGCAATGTCTGTTGGGTTGGTGTTACCTTGGAAAACCTGTCAGAATGAGTGAAGAAAATCATTGACTTGCTGAATTTACCCTCACGATATATTTTACGGGATACTGTAATATTAAGAAATAAATAGTAAGTGAAGTTCTTTGCAGGCAATTAACCAAATTTGCGTAACGTCATCATCATCCAAACACCTCACTCTAAACTAAGCCCCCCCCCCCAAAAAAAATTACAAATATATAAGAAATTACTGTACAATGAAATATATGTTTATTATATTGATATAATTATTTCAATGATCGCCACATAAAGGGTTACATATATAAATGAATCTAATGACTATAACATTAGGATTCAGTTAGTATGTTCAAAGTGAAAATCCACATGACACCAAGCGACTATCGTATCAGTGTTATGTTTGCTTGAGTAAAAGACCTGAACTTAGGTGGCTCATAAATAGTTCGCCTGTCTCCTGTGCAACACATGTAGGCTATGACCTGTGAAACCCGAGGATGTATTCGTAAGACTAACTGGACAAAATTGACCAAAGATGCCCTTTTCTGTCCTCTAGCTCCAGATCCGTGGATGTTTTACTGCAGTGTCTTGTCTAAAGGTCAGGGATGTCACAGTTTTGCCCTGGGGTACTCAGTCAGTTTACTAGCACCATATATGGAGGCTGACCACCCAGCCAAAAAACACAGTTCATTCCGGGTAATTGAATCTCACTGGTGACCATACAATCCCCTAACACTCCTGAACTGAGGGCATAGAGGGGAATCTATCAGAGAAGAGCAGGGTGGATGGATAGATAGAAAAAAAAAACCATTGAAGCTTGGTGAATTTCACATGACCTAAAACATAATGCAATGGCTGAGTTGTTAGTCCATGCAGTCTCCGACCTAACGATGTCAGATATGCCACTAAGGGATTCACCACTAAGGGACTCAGTAACAAAGTCATGAACTCTCCTAAATGTTATCAGCTTGCTAAATGTAAAGTTGCTTTTCCTAGAGTGCAAAACTGCAACCTCAGCAGGCGGTAAATGGTGCCCATTCTGTACTGAAGCACTTTAGAGTATGGGAAAACACATGGTCGAGTCTTATTGTGGTACCTTGCAACCAGCACTTTACACACAAGGGCCAGTGTACTTAAGACCCAGTGGTCTGTGTGCCCAAACATGATGGTTTAGATGCCCTTTTGCTGAGGAGAAAGTATCGCTTCCATGCTCTTTCAAAAATATTTACACGTCAAACATGACTCACTGACCCTGTGGACACCCACTTTGGTGGTTGCATCCAGATGGACAAAACCTGCTCTGTTTGACCGGCTGATCAGCAATCAATGGATACCACACTTCGGTCGAGCATGCTATTCCTCCCTCCCTCTTTCTGGTTGTTTTCACTCTCCTGGATCCTCCTCTACCAGCTGGGCAAACATGACATCCTCAACAACCATTCCATTAAAGTGTTGCTTGTCAAGTCTTTTGTCATTGCTGTACCTTTTACAAGCTGACTAGAGCCAAACACAAACGGATGCAACATTCCTTGGAAAATCTCCTCCCTGGTTACAGTTTACTACGAGCATGCTCAGTAAAAGGTGACCGCTGACACACACGCAGTGGTTGGATGACCACACTGAGCAGAGTGGATAATTGCACGTTAGAGGACACATGACAGGGTATTTCCCATTTTGTGGCGCACGGAGGCAACATGCAGCAAACCATAATTCAAATCAGCTGGTCTGTTGAAGTTGGGACATTCCAAATGTTGCTTGTATCTGTGACTTGGTCATGGCAGAGAAGTCACAAAAATAAACTACTTTCATTATCTACTCTGCTATTATTGTACTGTCAACATCTGGAGGATGTCCTGTAGCAAACTGGAAACGCAAGAGGATATAGAGTACATTATTACTTCATATTAACACTCATATTGGACATGTGTACCTAATACATTTGAGAAAAACGCTTGCCTTTTGTTTCGAGCCCTCCTTTAGCGTAATCCAGTCCTCTCCATTTGAACTGACGTCCACTTTGTAGGACTTGACAAAGTAAGTCCTCCGGGTCTCCTGGGAAACTGCACCCTGTGTACCGATGGCTGAGACAAATCGTAAGAACCCAAGGTCCACCTGAGAAGTTCAGGATCAGAACAAACACAGCAACTCATTTAAAAGGTTGATAATCTAATATATTTTCACAGCTATTGCAAGAATGGCAGGATATTCGAAACACAGATTAACATGCGTTTTTTTTTTACATTTAAATGAAAAACTTTTTTTTAACGTAAAGAAAACCCCCAATCAGAAACATTTCTAGCCAGGGTTGCTAGCAGGAATTTAATAACATGTAATGACAATGTCTATGTAATAAAGAAAAAGACTCAGGATGACAACTTAATTTCCTGATGTGTATGACACAAGCTTATTGGATAAAAATTTAATCTTTACAGGAACAGAGTTGTGCAATCAGATCAAATCCAAATTCACCAGTAAGAAGGTAAGAAATATAGACTGAATATCAAATATAGTGCCTCTTAGTCTTTATGAAGTAATCATGACCTCTAATGGATCACCGATGGGCTATTTTATATTTTACAAAGTAGGACCTCCTGGAGAATGAGAGAGTGTGCAGTTGGATGTTTGTTCTTTATGTATTTGTCACATGTATACATTCTCAGAGCTAATGCTCAGCAAAAATAGTCATTGACTTGCCTCAGCCCTTAAAAAGAATCACATTCTGTGTAGGCCAAGCATCATGCATGATCACGACCATGACCATCACTTTCAGGAAACGAAGACCACACAAACCCTTATGGAAGTCGGCCGGCATCGGTTTATGTGGCAAGGACATTCGTGCCTTTTTAAAAATATCTTTCGAAAGCCTACATTGCTTGCAATGACTGCTACTCTAGGCTTAAGGTAGAGTAATCAGTAATCAGCAAGAACAAATCCACTATCCGATGAATGAAATGAAGACAAATCCCAGGGAACAACCCCTAAACCACAACTGAGTGGCAGTGGTGTGCAAACTGAAACGTTTTTAAACATATGCTGTATGAAGAAGCTTGCTAACTAAGCTCCAACTCTACTTTGATAGGCTGAGCGGACATTAATGAGGAGTAATTGCCTTCAGATGCTACTGAAACAGCAGTGCATTACTTTTGGGCATGGGGCAACCGGTTTCCAAATCATGATGAGAGAGTCTGCTTTGAATCTTAAATACAACTATGAATGTACACTTTGGTGTTTGCATGTGTGTGTAGGAAAGAATGACCAAAATGGAACCATTCATTTAGGACTGCTTCTAAAGGCACAGATGTATGTTTGTGCTTATTCTTAGTAAATAACTATTGAGCATTTTGGAGGGTTAAATCTAATGACGCTTGATGCATTTGGAGCCGAACAGAAAAGAGTGCATGTTACAGCTAGTCACACTTACTGTTTGCTTTTATGTTAGCGAAAGTTAGTTAATTAGTTTCCTAGCGTTAACGCGTTATAAATCACCACATGCAGTCCGAAATCTATAAAGTCAATTGAATCATACATGCTATCAAGAGAGGATGTCATGATAAAAGAATTGTTTCGAAATACTATGGAAAGAATTATAAAAAAAGAATTGACATGTTAATGGAGCTTCCACTAACAAGTTATTAATGCCATAAAGTCGCTCTGTAATGTTAAGGAATTGAGGTTGTTTCACAGTTCTGTTGGACCTGAGTAGGATGGCTTGGAAGATGTGAAAGTTGAACACAGTGAGGTTACTGCGGGTAACTTTCATATAGACTGGCAGACAGTAGGAGCCTGGATAATGGGCAAAGCATGATTTATTAATGACTGCTTGTTAGAGGAAGAACAACAAGCTAGTGGTTGCACTAACAGACCAAGGTTACAAGGGTCAGGAGCAAAAGACTGCCTGCCTGGGTGCTTGCATTCCACAGCCCAGAGGCCAAAATAACAACAAACAAACTAAAATAACAATGAGTGAAAGTTCTTTCAGCAGTTACTTCAGCCTGTGGACAGGGCAAACTACTGATGTTTACACATAAACCAATAATGAACATTTAGTAATTACTTGCAGTGCACAGCTTCGAGCCCCGAAATACTGAATCACGCTCGATGAGTGAATCACTTCACAGGGAGTGAAAAGTGACTCTAATAAGCATTTACGGAGACTTTTTGGAACTTCGGAAATCCAACATTGTGAAAGTTGTCCACAAACACAGCCCGGATACTGTCCAGACAAATAAATACATATGGGACGAAAGAACACTGAGTCGTTAAAAGAAAATCAGCCCGGCCTGAACAATTTGACTTGTGTTCTTTCTGTGTGGTCTGAATACTCCTTTGTAATAATCAAGCTTGGAGGCAAACTGACAACTCTGTGTGCACTATTGCAACCTGAAAGAAAAAAATCTGTTGTGATCAGGCTTGTAACAATATGCTTCAGCCCACATCATGTATTTGAATGAGATATTTTTGCATGTGTTTGGAGCAATAATTATAAAATTATATTTAAACAGTATACTAGCAGCTGTAGGATTGAAGGGTCTAGTCATTACTCAAGCTACATGATATGTATTTTACACTAAGCATAGTCACTGTTGCGTAAATGTAGTATGAAAAGATGGTAAAATGGGTGTTGTGGAAAAAAACTCAACACAATTCTCTGACAATATATCTCTCTATGCTTGATTGGCTTATAATTGAGCTGTCAAGAAGCCAGCAGTCTGAGCTCTGGGAAAAAAAGTTATCAAATACTTTTTTAAAAACCCTCCTCGTCAATGTTGGGGAACGTGTTCGTGATAGGAATGCTGGTTGAATAAGTGACATTTTGTCCCCGCTGAAAACAACAAAAGGAGAAATCAGAAAGCGAGCAGAGCTTCAAAGTTAGTAAAGAGCAGCTGGTGGAAATAGACAGAACATAACTTCTGGAAATGCTTTATGGCCCTTGAAGGATCAAATACACCAATCAAAGATCTGACCTTCCATTGAATGCAAACCATTATGCTAGCTTTATCCCAATAGTAATAATCATTTTTTTTATGATAATAAGAAAAAGACTAAGGCTTTTGGCAAACTAAAATGCAAACAGCATGTTTTGCCTTATTTTCATTATTTTCTTTTTCTTTTCTGAGCAGCCTCTTCGGTTTTCTATTCTTCGACGGGATACAGAATTAGTTGTTCCTTGATTTGGGGCATCCTGTAGCTCGATTATTTGACAGTGTAATTAAATCTTCTTGAATAAAAACTATTACTCAATGACTGCAGGACCTTTGAGCCCCCATCACAACCTCCCATTTATTATAATAGTCACCTGACGTTGTTATGGTTTATTTTTAGACATGGCAGCTCTTATGGACCATTAAATTATGTATGTCTTCCATGTCTTATTACTTCACACAGAGGGACATAGTCTCACAACAAATTACATATACATTTGTTACATTTTTATGGGAAAGGTGTGCTTGTATTACACTTACCACTTCACTACTAATGCCTGTACAATTTAATTTTAAGAGCTGTATCAGTACTTTTCCCATTATAATGAAATTCATCTGAATATTTTACTCTCATAGCTAAATAAGGGAAGAGATTACAAATATATCTCAGTATGATGTAGTCCACACCACTGCAAACTATAACAACAATACTAAATGTTGTGAAATGAGCATACGTATCTCTGTAAAGGTAGAATATTTGATGACTCCAGATCTCATTAGATTGTACAGGTTTACCTAATGGTATGTATGGTTTGTGAGTTCAAGCTTTTGGATGTTTATTTTTTTTAGGTCCCTGTCATTTTTAATCATTGTGAGCGCTCTATTGTTATTACCACCATGACACATCTGTATGAATGATGACTGCGGTGAGTCATTGCGAAACAATGACATGGTCATTGGACAGGAAAGGAAGCCTTCCTGGAGGTTTATGTCACGTCTGGCAGCTGCTTGATGAGCCCGTCCCAGAATATGCAGCTGACCATTTAGGAATCATGACAGTAATTATGAGATGAATTTGTACGTGTAACAAAATGGTTCATTTTATCACATCATATGATCTCTTATGGTTCCATTTTGAGTCCAAGTTTCAACTTCTCCACTCAAGTGTGATTTTCTACCCTTCATTGATTTTCCAATTGAGAGTGGGAAACAGGGAAGCAGCGAGGCAGCCACCATTGTTTCCAGTTGAACGCTACGGTGATGACGAGGTTCATGATCTCACTGCCAGCCTCTTTTTATAGCTGCTTTTGTCAATGCTGTTTATTAACATTTTGTTTTCATTTGAGGGGCAATAAATGTTACTGGAGGGGGCATATAAGGCGCCTCTACTGACTGAAAGCATATATGGATGAAAAGGGAAAATACATAAATGATGGGTTTGCTTGGGAGGTTCCTCTCTTGTTTGAACCACAGAACAGAAAAATGCTCTCCCTAATGGTGTACTTTTTGTCCAGATAAGTGTGCAATTAGTGGTTGTTTGGTTGGTCGGGCAGTGGAACTCAACCTGTTATCTTTGCTATGTAGACTGTTTGTCAGAGCTGTTTACTTCATGGAGCTACTCTTAGGAAATAAGGTCAACGCCAACCGCTTGGTGAAACTGTGCCTTTTTTCAGGTATTAAACTTAATAAATTAATTTTGAGAAAACACATTCAAACAAGAATGCTGGACATCACATTCAGATTTGTATCACATATGAGAGCGCAAATGCACATTACGTGTATGTAAATACACAATGTATTGTGTACATATTGTCTCCTTTCAGTTTGGTTGTGTAGACTACAATGAATATACAAATACCAATACGAATAACAGATAAAGCATGCTAGAATAAAGATTGTAGTCAATAGCAGGAACTATTGAGAATTAAATTATAGCTGTGACTCATAAGGCATAAAAACCTTACCTATTTTATGGCACATATGCTAGCGTAAAAATGTTGCCATTGTGAGTTGTTCAATAAAAAGGCTTTTCAGTATTGACAGTTGGGCTCCCTCCAAGACAGTGTTAATTATTCATGTTGTGTCTGCATGCAATCAATGGCAGCTGCCTGACAGCGACCTGGCCCTGCTTTCATTGAATCATTCAGACACTCCAGTGACTCTTTGTAGCCATCAGATCCTCTCTCTCTTATATGCTTCCAGCTCCTTAGTAATTTCCCCCATTATGGTCCCCAAGGAACCCTTAGTTCTCGGGCCGCCGTGTTCCGATCCTCAATGTGCGAATGCAGGTGTTTTCTTGACAATGCTAAGTGTTAATCAGGTTTTCCTTCTGGTGTTACCCTGACTTCATAAAGGCGATGATCAGGCCCTAAGCCGATAGAGTCTGGGGTGTAGGCTAATTCATTTTAACGTCAACCTGCTGCAGAGACTCCTGCTGTTCATCCTCTTAGGCTTCAAAGAACACAGTGGCTCATACAGGAGGATAATACGCACAAATCTCCCACCTTCATGCTCCTCTGCAGACCTGAATTTTCATGAGGAATAAGTGGGTTGACTAGTGAAGGCGGTAGCGAGCTCAAACACACAGAAAAACAAATAACCAAAAGGCTCAACTAACTCAGCACTCAATGTCCAAACTACATAACAATAATCTAACCACCCACCTTTGCATACGTCAGAATGAGGCTACATTAAGATTCATGACAAAACTGAATTATGCTCGGCAAAATGAAGGACAAGCAAAGCAAAGTAAAATGTCCAGGAACCAAAAAGGTCACATGTCATGAATTATAAAACTATTTGCCACAAACCACAGCCAGAGAATGATAATGAAATAAATAATGAATGGATGTGATACATCTCACGGTCCATGAGATGATTTGTACGTGCCATGAGGGGACCTGAGCTTGTTGACCGACTGAATGAAAGCGGAATGACGAATTCCACTCTTTTAATACCACTTGTGATAATTAAGCGTGTGCTCAAAGTGCTCGTCACAAGTGCTACACACTCCTCAGACGACATAAATTACATGGCAACCACAGACTTGGCTCTTTCGTTCGCTTTGAAATTAGAAGGGTTTTAATCTGATTAGTATCGGGGAACTAAGCAAGCCCATTAGAGTGCATCCATTTTAAAATCCACATTTTACTGCCAAATCAAATTTTCAATATGATCAATACTGTATAACAAGGGGAGTCTCAAGTGACAACAAATCATTGTGGGGTCTTTCAGCTGGAAAAGAGCCACATTGGGATATAATGCTCAAGATGCTGGTTAGTGATCAGAGCCAAATACTGTAGGCACCTCGTTCAAAAGTTCAATTTCCTTTTGCCTTCAGAACTCTCTTAACTCCTCATTTGCATGGTAACCAACAATGTTCAGTTAGGATGTGGTAAAATCGGTAATAAGGAGCCCAAAGAAAATACCCCACAAAACATTACACAACTAAGATCAAATAGAGATGGAATCCTTGTGCTCATGGTGGAAATGGAAGCAGAACTTTGGACTTATAAAACCAGGGAATATTTTTCCAAACTTGTACACTGTAATCAATTGTTTGATGGCCTTTAAAATTAAAAACGAAATTTTCCTGTTCTTAGCTGGCAAATTGTCATTTTCAACCAACCAGGATATTCTCTTTTACAAATTATTCTCTCAAGGTCCTAACTTTGGTTCTGTTTGAAAATCCCAGTGGGTGAAGTACTCATGCCAGCTCATCTAGCAAAAGTAACTGAGTCTGAGTCATTATTTTCTTGGCTGTGTCTACTATAGCTAAATGCTTAATTGCTTCCTGCCATGTGACTTGCTGATTAGTTATTGAGGGTTTCAGCAACTATACATTAAAAAGGGAATGATGACTATATAGCTGACAAGCAGCATACACTATGTCTTTGTCAGAGAGATAATGTATGGGGGAAAACATGTAACAACCTTTGTGGCTATAAGGGGAAGTATGTTAACTTCCTGGTCCACTCAGACGCATGCTGTGTTCTTCCACAGGAGAACGTGGGCCCCTTCCAGACCTGCTCAGTCACCCACAATTCCGAAAGCACAAAAAAAAAAAAGATGCATGCTTCAGAGAACGCACACCAACTGACACACATGCACATTCTCTCACTGATTAAATTAGTCTGAAGGAGCACCATGGGATCCCAAGACAATATTTGAATTGCAATAATAAAGGAAAAGCTTGCTTATGGCTCTCAGCAAGTAAATATTTGTCTTGCGGTCGGCTCTATTATTCATCCCCTCAGGAATATTCTGGGGCCAAACTTTTCAGCAATGAAGCAGAGAGAGCTGAAAGAAACGGAAGAAAAAGAAAAACAGTCTGGGAATTTACAAGGGCTGACGGGACTTCAGATAATAAATCAAACATGCCCTATTTGCATCTAGGTAGTGCTCTGGCTCGGTCACTGTTACAAAGCTGTTTGTGCTGTGAGTGGACATGGAGTATGCAACATCTTTCCATGCAGGGCTGGATGATATATATTTTTTTACATGTAGTTGCTATGTGAATAATGATTGTTGTGCAGAAAAGCCAACCTACCATAATCTGTTATCAAGGAATGGGGGAAATAATGGATAGGGCAGGAAGACATAGGAAGATGTGGATGGGTAAACAGCTGAAACAACTTTGGAAAATCAAATATACACTTCAGGGTGGGTCATTTGTTTGTAAATGTGTGTGGGCTGTGTTTGGCAACATCATCAAAATATTAAAATCAAGAGATCCTTTAATCTATTAGAAATAATAATGTACAGAAAGTGGATGGATGGATTTATATTTGGATTTGTAATGATGCATTTGGTTACCTGTATCCACTCCTTATTTGAGTCCTGTGCAGGGGTCCACGCATTTTCATAGTAGTTGAGTCTGGAACGCTCGGGGGACCAGCTGGGGTTGTACTGGGATGAGGCTACGATTTGGTCAGATGTTATCTCACCCGATTCCATTCCTAAGGGGTCGCTGCAGTCAAAGTCTGAGAAATAAAGGTTGAGTAAATGATGAAAAGGGGAGAGAGCAGGAGGTATTTATTTGAGCGCTGTACTAGCACACAATAGATCTAAGCATATGTTTTCAGTGTTTCCCAGTTTCACAGCTCATTTCTGGGGAGGAGGATGCCACGTAACAGGCACTCGGTGCTGATGTCCGGAAAAGAACTCCACATCAGGGAAGCTTCAGTAAATCCTTTCTGTTTTCATTGTCCCCTGGTTTTAATGGATTGCAGGTTGGAAGTGTTCTGCATTAAGAAGTAAAAACGCCTCCATAAAATATTCAGTGTAGGCTACGTTCGTCTTTTTATGGTTTAAAATTGCTGTCCTGCCACATTTTCATTTCAGACTGGATCTGCTTCCCTCATCTCTCTTTTTGTACATGGCATTATTTTCTTTGACTTAGTCTCTTGGGAGAGTTTAGATTAATCTACTGTCTGTATCTTGGGGTGGTTGCAAATCACAATCAAAATGACCCACCACCCACATTAGGAGATGGTTTATGTTGTTTGGTGTTGACATGGGGCAGCCGTTTCCAGACATGCCAGGCTCCGTGGTTACAAATTCTGCTGGGTCAGATTGCGGTCGACTCCGCTAACAACCTGGAGGTCAGACATGCTGACACCTCTATAGGTGACGCCATAATGGCCAGGCAAAACAGAAAATCTCTCCATGTGTCACCATGCCCACAGACAGTTACTAGGGTTTATGTTTCAAGAGTTTCAAATTTTTCTTCATACAGACATATAGTCATGCATGTTGGCATCTCATTGTGACACAGAGAAACAAAATGCTCCACTCTACCCATTGTCAGAACTTTTTGAAATCTCTGTCTGGTCTTGTCAAACTGACATTTCATCCACACAGTCATGTAGTTTATTGACTGGCAGAAACACAAAGCGGTGCTTGTTTGTAACCATTGGTACAACCTGATCAGGCGTGCTGTCAGACATCACATAGTGTCAGATTACAGCCAAGAAGGCACTAATTGTGATAAATCCAATCAGAGGAGTTAAGAAGAAGTTATCACCTTCATCAATGACTTTCAGCTATTTCCATTCAACCATTGCTGTCACCAACCACAGACAGAAAGAGAGGACTGTCTTTGGCCATCACATCAGCTAATAAAGCCCGATACTCTACCATGATGTCAATTTGAAAAAGTCAGTCTGATCTAAGAGATGTGTGATTAGAGCAACTCAAGTAGCTTGGGGGAAATCAGCAAAGAATGACATCATCAAGCACGCTAATCGTTCTTTGCAAATGTCTGTTGTCTGTGTGTGTCTCCCCTCAGGGTAAGACACAATCCCTTGGAGATGATCAGTAGATTTGTTGAATGTCAGACATCTCCTGTGCTAGTCAAAGGCACACTGTGTGTGTGTGTGTGTGTGTGTGTGTGCGTGTGCGTGTGTGTGTTAAGGGTGGTCTTTAGCCTCTGGACAGATTTATGACTCCTAACTGCCCTTTCTTTCTTAATGAAATGTTTAGTCGTAACGTTTTTGCACAATGGGGTCGGGAGGTCCAGCCCAGTGACGGCGATGTTAAAACACCAGAATTGTGTGTGTGTGTGTGTGTGTGTGTGTGTGTGTCTACGGAGTGGAGAATACATGTTTTGGTGCACGTCTCTGCCCGTTGTGTGTTAATTTAGGAGTTGTAAAACACATTCCACAAATTAAGAAACAGGAGGTGTTTATTTAATAACACTTAATCTCTGTTAATCAAGTGCCTACATTATAAGGAACCGATGTATCCTCAGTTGCTACTTTACATTCATAATATTCCTTTGGCAGTTATTTTTGTGGAACTGCATCGATAAGATTCTTTGGCTATGTCTGCTTCTTCTTTGCTTGACATCCTAGTCATTTTTATTTTCTAGTGTGTTTATGCCAACTCACCCTCTGGAACGGTCCTTTCGATGACTGTGAAGTTGGCAGAAAAACCCTCCCTGGCGATAGCACTGTCAGTGTTGATTGTAAGTGCCAGGATGCCGGTGTAAGAGATGATTCTTCCTGGTGTGTTCTGTCCACAGTACCTCCCAATGTATGGTCCAACTAGAAGAGAAAATACATGGGGAAAATTCAGGCAAAACCTGGACTGGAGCTCAACTGCCTTATTTGTGTACCATAGTCATGTAAAAAAAATGTTTCAGTGACCCAATGAAAAAACCTTGTGTGTATTGACAGCACTCATGGCGAGGTAAATACAGCCCTTACCTAATAGACCATAAGGACTCTTCCATCAAACCTTTACAGAACCTCATAACTGCCAAGCACATTGTATTGTATTTTAAGAAAATCCCGTAAAATCCAAAATGATTCAATAGTAATTTAACATTGCCTGTATTATTTTGGTTTTAGTCCCCCAGTTCACTGGGGCTTAGTCCAGGGTGTTTCCTGCCTCTGACAGGTGGTAAAACTTAAAAACCAGCAGTTAAAATTTTGATAGTTCTCTTCCTGTTTCATCATGACAACAAGCTTGCTTTCCGTCAGTTAAAGCTGCCATCCACGAAGAAATTTTAGTCTCTCATAACAGCACTGGGGACATCACAGAGACCTTATTCTAATAATGGCAACTAACAACACCTACCACTAATCCCCCTTGACTAGTACCCTATAAATCTGCAAGAAGCTTGGAGAAAAGAGTTCCAACATTCCATGGGCCACTGTGATCAAACGTGGTGAGGTTAGCTTCCTGTGATCATTGTCGGGTTGTTGGCTGTAAATACCTCAGCCCTGTCCCATCACCCAACCATGTTTGTTAATGTTGTCAGCACTGAAGGCGATAAACTGCAATCTTCGAGTCACTTTTGTGGAGGAGCAACAAGTTGAGACTGGGCAGACACAAAAGAGGAACTGTAAAAGGCAACGCAATAAAGCCTCATGTGGTGCCCGTTCTACTAAGCAGAGTGAGAAAAATGGACAGCAACGTTAGCAGCATAGGGAGGTGATGGCACACAAGCACAATGACCTTGCTCTGTGTCCCTCATGTGTGCTATGATCCATGCACCCATGTTGGTGTGCAGAGACCTTATCTGTGATTACTAATGTTGTGATCAGTGACGAGTGACAGTACAACATCCCTGCAGCCGGCTGTCATCCCATCACGCCGCTTTCTGTCTATTTGATGGATAAAAAGCAAAGGCCGGGCCCCGGAGATTTTAGGGGGCGCACAGTGATGGCCCAGTTTAATCCTCATAACCCAAGTACGGGCTGTGTACACATAATGGTTTGTGTGTCTTTTAAACATGCTAAGGGATGGGCTGAAGACAAAAGAAGACCATCTCCTAGATTATTTGCATGAGTCCCCAGCATGATGACATTTTAATTAAGCCTTCGCATGTATTTTCCTTTGTTGCTTTACACCTCATAGAATCAGAAGGCGGATCCAGAGGTTTTTCCAAAGCCAAATTCAGCGTGGAAAACCTCTCTGACTCTCACTGATTTGAGAGCTGGTGGTTATGGTAGTTGGTAGTGGACTAGCAGATTTCCATCCCTTGTGCTAATGCACTATTGATCCAACAGTTACCTCGGAATCCACAACAAAAGCAGACAACGTTTTTTCCTCCTGCAGCTTAATGCTAGTCAAGGCTGTCTATCACATACAAAAACACTTCAGTTCGTGTGATGCCATGACACTCTGAGGTGGTGTTGTCCAGTTTTTGCCCTGACAAGAGATACCTGCTTCTGCGTCATACTGAGCTCAAACTGAGACTTCTGATTATCACAGAACATTTGTTTTTGGCTTTGTCTAAAGAGGGACCTTTATGAAAACAAGTTTCTATTAAAATTTGATGATGTTGTGGAATATGTGGCATCAACACAAAGGTCCCGTCCAACTATCTTTAAGCAAGACACAAAACCTGTATTGCCACGATGTAATATTACTTTTCAGATATTTTATATATATATATATATATATATATATATATATATGTATATATATATATATATATATATATATATATATATATATATATATATATATATATATACACACACACACACACACTCACACACTCTATTTAATCCTGAGGGCTGTGAAGAGAAAAGCTCACCTCCAGGAAAGCCATCCCAGATCTCCAGACGGTCATAACGACAGAACACACCAGTCGGAGGCGTTTGGTCAGGCTCCAGCTCAAAGTTCTCAAATTCCAAAATAATTTCTGACATCCTTGGGGCAAATATCATAAATGTACAGTCCAGGTTGTTGGGGTACTTTTCTGGAAAGCCTGGAGATTTTATTACACCGCTATTAGAGGTGAAGTTCCTGGAGCATTCAGGACCTGCAAGAAAGAACATCGTACCTAATGGTAAATTACAACCTCAGACAAAGAAATGGGTAAAGTTTGATATTCTATAAAAAGGTTAGTTGTTTTTTGTTTTTCTGGTAAATTTGAATAAAGTTTATCAAGCGGTGCGGCCTTCAAACTGTTCTATTCGGTCGGCTGAGGCTAGTCAAAGGATGAGCTTATCACATCACGGCAACGTGAACTTTGAAAAGTGAGAAAGGAAGGGTAACATTGAACATACAGCATTGGTTCACACTGCAAAGAAACTTGCTTGGATTATTTAAACACAAAAACACAACATGAATAAGGCAAACCTTATCAATATTCACACTCAAACAAACCTTTTGACAAAGCTTCATGCCAAAATATTTTAATTCCCATCTTAAAGTGCTTACTGTCATTACTTGAGCATTTATACAGTTCCTGCATTATCCAAGTTTTAGCGTGAGATTATAATTCACAAATCAGTGACATCCAGGCAATTTCTGAAGGAGTGACACAATACGTTTGAGGGAAAGATGGTCTCTATGCTCGCACAAATGCAAACTGTGAATGACCCCGCTTCACACAAGCACACAGTCATGTGTCATCCAAGGGAATCATTTGGAGCTATTAGTGGCAGAAATGTGCCCGGGATAACATAATTTCCCACTAGTCTGACAGTCTGCATTATGGGTGCAGAAGGGGTTGACCGAAAACATAACTGGAAGGATTTTTTTTTTTTTGCACGATAAAAAACAGCAGGGTACAGTTGTCATAGCTGAACTGAATGTGGCAAACTGCTTTTTCCACTCAGGCATCTTGCTGGGCCATAAATTCAGTCCATCATACCCGCTTCAGACTGTCCACTCATGGGGAAATTAAAGGGAGAACCATGTCGATTTGCTCTTAATTTAAGTTGAAAGCCCCGATGTGGACCATTTTACAGAGTTGACATTTAGAGCAGCAGTGAAAGTGTGGCTTTTGAAAACAGTAGGTGACAATAATTTCACAGCTTTTACACAAATTTGGGCCTAGAAAATTGGAATACTTTGAGGAGAAGGATTGGATCACTAGTTGCTGCACTGATTTGCTTTACCTGGACAAATTTGACAGTAATGTAGGGGGGAAAGACGCAGACCTCTTATTGGCCATGTTGCCTTTGTGCCCTCTACAGTGTAATTTTACTTGTAACCATTTCACTATCAAGAACCTTATCTCTGTTCAGTAGTAGACAGAGCCGGTCTTGTCCAGGTGTGTCTCGTTGTTCTTATATAAAGCCTTCTGGTAATTACTTTCTTCACAATGGTACTTAATTACTTATACTAAATGCATTTCCCCCGTGACCCTAGTGAAGATAAGCGGAACGGAAGATGAATGAATGAAATGCATTTCCATATGTGCAGAGACCCCAGCGTGTTGAAAAATGCATTTCTAAATCCCTTGTCTGGCATTAACCTTAAGTGATCAGACAATGTTCATTTTTAGACATGAAGTTGTAAAGCGGATAGTTGAGCTGTTAAGAGTTTATCACATTGGTTGGCTGCTTCTTGTTGTAGCTTATCAAAAACCCATTTACAGCTATCGATTTATATTAATCACAGTAGTAAATGACATGGGGGGGGGGGGGAGTCCTGCAGCAACATTAAGAAAGATGAATCCTTACGGCTACTTTAATAGTTATGAGTCATACTTTTGTGTGCTATTCTTTGTGTGCCTAACAGTGTTGCTATCCCCCAAGAGAAGGAAAGCACAAATATTCCACCCCGGAAGTTTTGTGCTTGTTGCTTGATAGCACAGTCACTCCTTTCCTGCGACACCATCAGTCCATGGAGCATGTGTACACCGAGTCGTCATGACAATCAGCATCACAAGAAATGTATATCGTGTTGACAACCAAGTACACGCTCCCAACTGACTCAGCGTCTGCCTGTTTTATCACCCAAGATTTTTGCTTCACTCCAGCCGGAATTTAGCCACAGGGTCAAAATAAGTAACAGAAAGGGAATTTGTGAGGACTGACTCAGGAAAAGCTCATCGCAGAGCAACACGCACACTGAGATGTGTCACCACATCTGAGATGAAGCAGACAGTGTAGCCACTGTAGTCCAAATACTGCTTTTCAGCAAAATACATTTTATGACAGGAAATGGGAATAAAAGAAGTAATGCTGAGTGACAACCTCCAACCAGGGGGCTACAATATGTATTACCAGCAGTAATGGATTCTTTGAGCTCCCCATTGTATTAAGCCTTCTGTGCCGGCTAGGGGAGTACACAAATGTCACTCTGGCTCAGTCGTTGAGTGATTGGAATTTGTTTAACAAAGGTCAAAATATGCTTTTGAAATGCTATTTGATTGCTGTCAGATTTCAATTCCTGCAAGACTTCGAGATTTGTTACAAATATTTATTGACGTGTTCTCAACTGCCCCCCAAGCAGCAAGAAGCAATATAAAAAAAGTATTCTCAATCTGTAGTGGCATCATAAAACAAGCACAAAAAAAAAAAAAAAAAAACTTTTGCTGCATATTTGACATGTAAAGTAAAATATGATGATACAGTCTTAGTGTAGTGAGAGGTTAAATGATATTTCATGATAATTTATCATCATCATTAACTTTATTCACTGATTGATTGGGAGCAATCACATGAAGGCATGGGGCTACATTTCGACGACATTATCAAATAGGGCTCTTTGCTCTTAACGGGCTACTATATCGAGCCGATGTTCTGGAATGAAGAAGTAATCCCACCATTCTAGATGTTCCATTTACAGACAAAGAGCACAGCGTTATTAGTACTGTGTAACATTCCACAACGCCTATTTACGTCTGTGTTTGATTTACACAGAGCTGCAAGGCGTATGTATCGTCAGACAGTGGAAACAGTGGAAAAGGGGCTTCTGTCTTTCCCCTCTAAATTTTTGTTCCCAATTGTTCATCACTTGCTCTCCTTGGTCACTAGTTATTAGCGTCTGGAGCCATAGGAGGGAACATTGTTCCTGAGCTGCCCAGTAAATGAAAACTATGTTCCACGCTGTTTGTTCTCTGGCTGATCATTAGCCTACTCTCCGACCCCCTGGAACCCTTTCCCTTTTATGATCATTTTGTTGTGACCCTCCTTCATCCGACTACACTGAGATTAAATCACAGGTAAAGAATGAACCCATAAGCATGTGGTGACACACACACACAAGCTCTAACAATAAAATGGGGGATGACACAGCGCTTAATGGGGAGGGGGCTTGACGTAAAGGGCTGCAGTCTCCCTCTGGTCGCACTCATACATAGTCTTATATTTCCATGAGGCAAACGTCTTTTTGTATGATGACAGCATGTCTCTGTGCCAGATGTGACCTGTGGCTCTTGGGCGTGTAGTCCATGAAAGCTACATTTGCCCCCTCTGAGCCCCACCCGACACGCACGCACGCACACACCTTGAGTGTGTTATTACAGGTGTGTACAAGTAAAAGCACTTTGACTGCTAATGGCTAATAAAGCGGGCATTTGCAATAAAGGCTATTTTTATGTTCAAAGATAGTAGTCATGTCAGACGGCCCCCAAGCAGACTTAGTCATGCTTCTGAGTAATAGTAATGATGAGCTTGAGCTTGAATGCGATGCGGGGGGTGAGGTGTGGGATGGGGGGCGGAGGTTGTCTATTGAAGCCACCTCGCCCACTTGAATGGGCCCGCAGCCAGCCTTGATGTGGGTCTATGCAAACTGCCAAGCTGTTAAAGGAAAACATATGTCGAGCCAGCATGCTAACATTTAAGAAACACTTTCAGATTTAAGATTTTATCTAAAAGAATAAAGGTTGTCTTCTGTAGAAGGAACATGATTTGTCTGTGGATAAATCATGTAAGACATCCTTTTTGTTTGCCTGATAATTTCCACTGAGTAGACTATTTTATCTTTAACTTAGTACATTGTTTTGTAAAACGTAGAGTACCAAAATAATCCTGAATGTTTTAAGTTATATTTTAACATGTTTTTTTTAACCATCATATGAGTATTGGAAAAAGATAAACTGTGAATTAAAAACAATACAGTATGAAAGTCATAATAATAACAAAGGTGTATTTTTTTTAACATAGGCATGAACAAGTTGCAGTGGAAAAGTCTATTATAGAAACTAAACTGAACTATATATGTATATATTTTATCAATAATTATAATAATAAAAAGCAGCTTTCCGGTCCTGCCATTATCTGTGCTCTTAATTTCTTGCTAGAGTACTACTTAGATTCCATCAGGAAACACAATACAATCTCCTAACCTTAATTTTTGTTTGTGCATGTAGGATTATTCAACTTCCTCCACCTTGTGGCACTTCCGCTCTGTTTCCAGTGGAGTGTGGCTGCCAATTTGCAAGCTATAAACTAAATAGCCTATGCTAATTAAGATGGTTGGATGGGATCGGAGTGGGTGAGAGCCAGATGAGGAAAGGACCATAGAGCGCTGCAAAACAACCTGCTTTCTTCCAATTAGACACTTCTCAGCACCCCAGTGATGAAGGCCAGGAGTTCCAATGTTAGTATATTTGAGGTATTTGTGAGTCTATAGTTTAAACGCTTCTGTATGTATTCAGCTCGGTATGTGATCCTCAATGAAGTGTGTTTGCATAATTTTGCTTTGAGGGTATGCTTAGCTTGAATGTGACAGTGAGCTTTGGTTGTGTTTAACCCATGACAAAAGGCGGTGCCAGTCCCGCAGCTTGACATCTAGTGATCACGAGTCTTTAATCATAGTAATAAACCGCCTGCATTTTTTGTATATGACTTCATTGGCACGCACAAGTTGGCAATTCCTTCCATTATCAGATCATCTGTGCATCATCATTAACGCTACATGTGTTTGCCAACACAATGTTTTCCCAGCTAATACCCTGCTTGTTGATAAGACGTGCTAATCAGCTAGCTTTGTACCCCTCGCTCTGCTAGGCTCTCTGTCTCCGTCAAAGAAACCACACTCTTAATTGATCTCGGGGCCTCATTCTTGGCTCCCTGCACTGCAGTAGTCAAAACATGCAGTCTATTCATAGCATAATGAGGGTTTTGGTCTACTGAGAAATAACAGTTCCTTCTTGAAACGCTAAATATGGGGGGCAGTGTCCCAACAGTAGTTGGTGCATTTTTTTAAAAATTTAATTCAGATTACTGATTGCATTGCATAATACATATGGAGATGAAAGTAATGCCTGTACTACTTCCTGGGATTGACTGACATATTAAGATGTTTAATATACGATCTACGATAGCTTGCCATAAACTCGGCTGGGCAACAACCACCTGGATTGTGATTTGACCAGGAAAAACAATACAAACAATTTTATTTCTGTTGTAAAGTCAAAATATTTTTTCTTTTGTGTGCTTTTTTAACAGTGCCACTGGAACACAAGAGAATATGTGTTTATTTATACATGTATATAGACTTTACATCTTTTATCTGATTGATTTAAGGCGTAACCTTATCTTCAAAAAGTAACGTAAGCACAATTTCCCCATGAAATTGTTGATCTGTCTCTGACTATATAGACTCATTAATGGAATAGTCCTTGTATGTCCTCAGTTCTCTAAGTATGAGTTCTGCAATTGCATTACTTTCACCACCAGGCCCCTTATACATTTCAAATTCAAATCTATGATAATAGATGGGACTGGAAAATACCAGGCTAATCAAAGGAAGAATGTTGTGGATTTAACTGGTCCATCAAGGGGGATCAGGCAGTGTGTGCGAGGATGAGCTTCCATGTGGTAGGGTGGAGTGTCACTTTGATCTTATAAATGGACCCACACTCCACCAGCTGCGTTCCTGTGGTGGTGACATTCACAGATACACACACACACGTACGCCAAGATTAAAATGAAGAAGGGGACCTTGTGGACTATTCATCATGTCTTGGAGGTCAATGGGGGCTCTCCCATAGACTTTTGCTAAGGTTAATGAATGAAAGTGGAATCTGCCTGGTAGTCACTTGCAGCTATGTGTTTTAAAAGCAGCAGGGCATTCTCTCAATGTTGCATTGGGTATCTGATATCTGTTGATCATTCTTTGTCAGAAAATATTAAATTGTGTTCCTATATCTATGCTTTTTTTTTTTTTTTTTCAAAACTTTGCGTCTTAAAATAGGGGCACTAGTAATGTGACATCTGACTTTGGTGCAGCTGGCATGGGATCGATTCCCACTTAATGGCTCACTCACAACCACCCTGCAATTGCCTGCCAACCACTGTAGTGTGGATGGAGGCCGCCTTCCTGCCCAAAACTAATTGAGATAGGCTCCAGCCCCTTTCGTGACCATGAATAGGAGGTGGTATTGAAATTGAATAAATAGATATATCCTGAAATCTAGCAGGTAGTAGCTTCCTTGTGACAAAAGAACACCTGATATCAAGTTAAATCAAATCATGCTTTTGCTCCTTCTATAATATTTCTCCTCAGATAAATAGGGCCGCAATTGTGGAACATATGAGTCTGTAAATCATTGGTTTGGAATGCCGCATAATGCTTGCCATATTTCCAACATAATTTTGACGCTTTCTTGCCTTGCTGCATCACAAACACAGCATGATATTAGAAAGAGATGCTCACAGATCCTACAGTGATGCACATGAATCATTTTAAGCTTAATTAAAAGTTAGCCTTAACAAGCCCAATCATCAAAACTTTTAGATAAAATGATAAAAAATTTGCAATGGTGATTTTCAAAATTTTGCTTTGCTGTGGTGCTTCGAACCTGTTTTGAAGATCTCATATCGTATGGAGAAACCTGCCCCATGGGTCTCGTAGTCAGAGACAAACTTGATGAAGAGCTGGTTTCCAGAGGAGACCACAGGAGAGGGGGCGATCTTGCCACAGTACTTGCCAACCAGCTGACCACTCTCATCCATGCCGTCTCGCACTTCCACATAGTCATACCTGAGTGAAGTACAAGAGAATCAGCGTCACTATAAGCTACATAACACACTGGATCATTGGGGGGATTTAAAAAAAAATTCTGTCGCAAACACCCACTAATGAAGTTGGGGAGGTGTCCATATTATCATACTGTAATCTAACATCATTACACTCTATACACCACACAAACACTGCTGATGTATTGCCTTCCATGTGCACTGAATCTGCAGCGCAGGTGTAAAATCTATTAAACATGCACACACGCTAAAAATTAAATGTCGATGGAATTTAGATCTCCAGCACCTGAGGGGAAACAGCAGACTAATTGAGTCAGAACTGAATTTGGAAGCGGCGGCACGGTGGCCGACTGGTTAGAGCGTCAGCCTCACAGTTCTGAGGTGCGGGGTTCGATCCCCGTCCCCGCCTGTGTGGAGTTTGCATGTTCTCCCCGTGCCTGCGTGGGTTTTCTCCGGGCACTCCGGTTTCCTCCCACATCCCAAAAACATGCATTAATTGGAGACTCTAAATTGCCCGTAGGCATGACTGTGAGTGCGAATGGTTGTTTGTTTCTATGTGCCCTGCGATTGGCTGGCAACCAGTTCAGGGTGTACCCCGCCTCCTGCCCGATGACAGCTGGGATAGGCTCCAGCACGCCCGCGACCCTAGTGAGGAGAAGCGGCTCAGATAATGGATGGATGGATGAATTTAGAAGCAGATAAACTTTGAAATAGGACTCTGGGAAAGGAGACATGATGCAAAAAGACATGCACACACAGTATAACGCATGCAGAAGTAGGCTGAGATCACCAAGGGTGGTCCAAACAGCCTCAGGTTAATATGTGCATGCCTCTTATTATTCTTGGCAGAGAAGTATGAATTTAATAGTCAGCTGGGATAGGCTGTAGTGAAGATAAGCGGTATAGAAGATGGATCGATGGATGTAATATGTTTTTTTATTGGAGGATTACTTTTCAGCCATGAAGAACTGCACCACATCATAATGAGAGCGAGGTAACATTTGACTTTATTTAGACATTTAAACTTAAAATATTGAAAACACCTCTCTATATGAAACATTAGTAGCAGTTTTACATTACTACAAACAAGAACCAGTTCATTATTGTGGAAGTGTAACCTATGAAGTGTTCAGTTTGCACTTTCATTCCATCATGTCAGAGAACGTTGTATTAAATTTTTTGGAATGCATCTTTACAATTAACTTAACCACTACTGCAGTAAGTCTGACCTGACAACTAATCATATATCGTGTTCCCTCGCTATATCGCGGTTCACTGACTGCGGATTCAGCGCATTGCTGAATTTGTTTTTTTTCATATTAATTTTTTGCGCATAATTTGCCATATTGCGGGATTTTGAGTGTATGATGTAATTTTTTTTGTGGTAAAAATAACGCTTCCTAGCCTAAAACATTAAAACTGTGAAAACAAAAAAACACAAAAAAACAAAAAATTCATTAAAACACATTTGACAAGGAATAAAATGTACTGTACATAGTGATAGAGTACTACTGTATGTTTAAGAGTTTAAGGTGTTTAAGTGTATAGAAAGTATAAGAGTATGGACGAGGTTTATAGGAGTGTGGGGAAGATTAATAATAGTCTGGGGAGGTATATGTATAGATAATAATGGTCTGCAACCTAACCACTGAAATAAACGAGGGGTTACCGTACACCGATTTGAAATTTTAGGTTGTGAAGGCATACTGAATGGCAGGTGTGCAGACATGTTTGGTTGCACACGAGCTCTTTCCGTATACTGATCAAATATGTACCTTTTGGGCACATGGACTGGTTTTCCAAGGTTTGCTTGAATCCCAAATTACTGTCAAAACATTTGCGCTTTTCGGTGATTCCGAATTTATCTGAAAAGGATTGCTCAGAAAAAAACCTATTCACAATTGCTTATAGCTCAGGGTAGGATAATTTCCTCAAGTGGGACCAGATTTGTATCCTTTGTTTCTCCCCTTTTCTATGAAACTGCCTCGCAGATGGAATACTTTTCATAGATTAGATAGATTCCGAAATTTAGTTAGTGATTTAGTGACGATGTGCATGGGTTTTGGGTTCCATTCTAATTTTACAATCTTAATATGAAACATTATGACATAGTTAGATTGTAGCTATTTTGAGAACCTACAGACTACCATTTGTATGTCATGCTTAAAATGTTGTCCAGTGAGCAAAACTGAAAGGGATCCAAAGTAAAGTTTTCAACATGCATATAATTCTCCCACTTGTTCTCCTCTTATTGTTACTCTCTTGGGGTGACTTCAAACTCACAGAACAGGAGATCTATTTATTTTTTTTAAATAGCGCAAAGCCATTTTGAGTATTTTTATACTTTTTTCCTGTTTCCTGCCTTAAACCTTTGCATGCTCTTTGTTTTCCTCCAGCTGTGGGAATGGCTTTGCTCGTGCAACTTTAACAAGAACTACTTTGCTTCAGTTTATTTATCAATTGCAACAAAATAAATATATTGCTAGGTTCACATGGTGTTTACAATGTTGTTCTCTGTCAATTGACTGTCTGTTGTCGTACTAGAGCGGCTCCAACTACCGGAGACAAATTCCTTGTGTGTTTTTTGGACATACTTGGCAAATAAAGATGATTCTGATTCTGATTCTCCCTGCAATGTGATTGAATGGTTTGGGAGTTTTCCTTCAAACGCTCCCCCGACCTAAAGGAATCGTTTTGGGTTAATGATGCCTGTTACTTTCTCGGATGCAGGTGTTAGAAGTTCATTTAAGGTTTACTAGTTTGCATTTGTTGATTATCTGATCCCATTAATGTATTTTCCCATCAAAGCTAGAAATCTCTTTGATTTATAACTCTTATCCATTTCCCTCTTTCTGCAGCTACCTGCCAAAAATGGAGCAAAGATTAATGCTCATTTGCATTGCATGGTATTTTTATGCCACATGCAAGTTTATGATTGGATAATGATAAACAATGTTTTTATTTAGCCTACTCGCAAAGTCTCCCTTTTCACCATTTAAATTAGCTCCTCATACTTCCTGGAAAAGATGTTTATTGCACACACATTTGATGTTTTAATTACCACATCCTGCTTCATCCTCAGGTCAGGTGGTGCTTGGAAAAGTGACACAATGAAAAAAAAAGAGAATAGATTTTTTTTCGGAGTGCTTGCTTCACTGTGTGCATGCAGTGCCAAAAGGAGACGACAAAATGTCTTTATTGGGCCTTGATGAGTGGACTGTCAGCCAGACCTCCAGTAGTTCTGCACCAATCACTCGACACTCTCTGTGCTAACGCAAATCCATTTAGACTCTTATCATCTGGAAGACATTATGGTAAAATTGCTTGGTGGGGCAGTTTAACGCCTCTGAAAAGCCTCTCCTGTCTGTTCTAGTGCCATTTACACCTGTGAGGATTTATTTCAAAACTCGACAGTCTTTAGAAATGACAGGGGTCATGTATCAGTCTCTTATCTATAATCATAAAGGAAACAGAGCCTGGTTTTAAAGTCCCAAATGGCCCCTCAGTTTCAGGGTTAGCTTGTCATTAATGCCCTAACCTGTCAAGTTAAAGTTGTATGCTGCCTCTCAGAGCCTTTGTGGTGTCATGCACCTTTATATCACTGCAGTGGATGTTGTTCTTATGCCTCACGACAATATAATTAAGGTGAACATTGCACCTATTTATTTGTCTTGTCTGCTCTGGAGCTCCACAAGCACACCCACACACACTGTGCTAATAGTGAAAATTGTTTGTCAATCCAATGGGGAAATTAAAATGAACGAAGAGGGGGAGTTCGGAGGGGAAAGAGGGTGAAAGTAATTCTGTACAACCTTCGCTTCACCGACTCAAATGTATTAGCCTGCCGTCTTTCTCCAGGCACAGAGAGAAAGCAATTGGCTAGCATTGGACAAGAACATTAGTAGCTTCTTGCAAAGCCGAAAAGAAGGCAACAAACCCTCAGCCTGACGATCTAACATTTATATTGCCTGCAGTTTTCCCATGGAAATAGTCTGTCTACTGGCTATAAATGTTTACTTGATGTGCTTTTTATGTGGAAGCCTCCTACAACTGGCTAGATTCTTAATAAGAGCCTCAAAACGCTTGAACATGCTGTGGAAACCCCCAAATAAGATCTCAGCTGCGAATAAGAGAAAATGTTCTGTCCATGACATTTCTCTTTTTGCAGCTGTCCTACTATAATGGCTGCTGTATGAAAACATGTCCCCAACAACATGTTCAAACATCTCAGGGTAACACTAGGGGGAATGAACCTCAACAACTGATTTGCAGGTCTGGGAGGCCCCAGAGGACTTAAAGAGGAAAATGAGCTTTTGTCAGCTGTCAGGAAAGTTGGGCCCCCACATGCTTACAAACTGTCACTGGGGGCACAGGCATAACATTATTAGTAGTTGTACAAGATGATCGCTGAGGTGCTTTTTCCATGTTTTGATCCTGGCTCAAATAAAATGTTCTTTCCTCATAATTTTCCCTTCCCTGTAAATCTGGTTCGCATATGACATTCATTACCCTTCACTCGAAAACTGAGCTCTACTCTATTTCCTTGAGCAGGAATATAAAGTCCCCTTGGAGAAAATACACTCTTCAGCAGACAACATCGGGTAGACCTAATGAGATCTCAAAAACAAAAAGGATCATATCAAAAACATAATGTATATGTATACGTTGACATTATTCTTTTAGGTTAGAAGAGTTATTCAAATTTTGTGTTTCCATATTTTGTCGCGTCAATGACTCACATTGCTTATATATTCGCAAAAAAATATATATGCATTGAGTGAACTGCAGAAGTTCTGAAGAAGGATCAAAATAAATATTGACATTTTGCACACATTTGATGTAGCAAAGTCTTTAAAAAATTATACTGTAACTTGTTTATTCTTGGTTTTTAGTGGAGCATAGAACATACAAATACTATTTAAAAAGATATGAAACAGAAAAGTCAGAAACACAACACTCAATCTAGGACTTTTGGCCACAACTATTCATTCATTCATTCATTATCTCCCGTTCTGCTTATCCTCACGAGGGTTGCAGTATTAGTATGAGTGACAATGCTTAAATTCATCTAGGCCTAGTTTAATAATATGTAGTACAACATTATTGTACTTGGAGTTATTCATTTAAAAATATGTTTATTATTGTGCTTGTGCTTAATAGTGGTGTAGAACTGCACTGCATCATAAGAGAAGGTGTCTCTAAAGTTATGTGTTGGTTAGATTCACTTGGAAGGTGGAATATCAGAAACACAACTACAAGACCAAAAAAAAAAAAAAAAAAAGGAGCCTATCCCAGCGGTAGACCCTGAACTGGTCACCAGCCAATCGCAGGGCACATATAAACAAACAACCATTCACACTTACATTCACACCTACGGGCAATTTAGAGTCTTCAATTAACCTACCCTGCATGTTTTTGGGATGTGGGAGGAAACCTGAGTACCTGGAGTAAACCCACGCAGGCACGGGGAGAACATCCAAACTCCATACAGGCGGGGCCGAGATTTGAACACCGGTCCTCAGAACTGTGAGGCGGAACTCCTAACCAGTTGTTCACCGTGCCGCCAGTCACAACTATTTTTGTAATAATTATTTTGCATTATAATACTCTTCTTTCAATATGTTAACATTTTCATTATCACCATCTTTTTGACTGATTGGCTCAGAGAAATCATAGGGTACTATTACTATATAGTAAAGCGTGTGCCGTACATATATGATTCTTTGCCCAATAAAGGGAAAGCACTGCTGTGTGCCCACACCTTAACCTGCCCCCAAAATCAGTGTTGAAGTATCTGGATGTGGAAAGTGACACAGCAGGATAAAACACTCACCAATCAAAGCTGATGTGTTTTCAGAAGTGGTTCATTGTCAGTAAAGGAAGAAGGCCGTGATTACTTCGCGCACCACTCCATTGCCAGAGGGATGGTTGAAAAGATAAGAAAGAGGAAAAATCTCTGTCCTCAAAAGCCCAGCTGTACCCATCAAGCGGGCCTCTTTGGCCAATATGGCCACACTCACTTGCGAAACATTTTTAGCTGCCAATGTTGTTTCTGGTTTTGTGGCCTAAGCATATTCCTAAACAGCAATTATCATTACCACTGATGGACGTAGCCAGCCTCCATCTATTATCTTTCCTAATTATGTTGTCATGCGATCTGTAGACGACAACAATCACAATAATGAATCTGGCTATTTAGACTCCATTATTACAACTACCCCCTCCGTATACAATGCACAGAATAATTCTTCATTTAGATATATGAGGCCTCATTGACAAGGAAAGTTTGCTTGCCTCAAGGGGCCTTTTTTATTTTTTACTCAGTGTGAACGTGGTTTGTGGAAGCTCTGTATTCTATTGCATACTCACGGGCCAAAGCAGGATTATTAGGTGGTCTTGTAAAGTACAGTGTATAACGGGAATATTCATAATTGCATTTGAAAGTGTCCATCAGGTTTTGTTGTCTATTATCACAAAATTTAACTTAACATAATAAATGTATGTGCAAAAAGGCTAAGTTAGAATATACACATCTAACACTGTTGCTGTTTATAGTGTGCTTTGTGAAATAAATTGCTTAACTCGGTGGACAGTTAAATCACACCCTGAGAGCATACTTTTGCAAATGAAGTGTCTCTTTTGGATACACTTGAAAGAAAAATCTGATTAATGAGCGTATTACTGTGCTGGTAGTTTGCAGTGGTGAGAATTTCAGAGATGTTCTGGGATATCCTAGTGGACAAAGAAGACCAAGGCATTAAAATACTAAGTGAGCCTATAAGATGGAGAGCTGAAAGGCTGATGATGTGTTTGCTCAAAGAGGGAGCAAAAGAAAGAGAGAGCAAGAGGGAGAGGGAGAAAGAGAGAGAGTACCTCCTCATTTCTGTGGGCCATTACAGGCAGGAATAGCTCCGATTTGTCCCACCTTGACATTTTAAAGGATCTCTGATTGCAAAGGAGAGAGGAGCAGGCAGAGGTGAGCAAAGAGAGTCCTCCACAGGGGTTGGTGACGTGACCCACATGATCCGCCATTGTGGCAGCGAAGAGAGGTCAACGGTAAAAATAACAGTGCAAGAAGGACGCGAAGAGGCACAGCGAGGCTAATATATACTGTATGTCTGTGTTAAACAGGATTCGTTCTTCCTGTCTTTATCTCGTCACATAAGACCCGGTTTACACAAAGACAATCAGACTGTGGCTGTGATGCCCCTCTCGATGAATGACGCTAAACACCAGACTATCTCATGTTTTATAAGATTATTTTTAAGATAATCAAACAATGAAATCAAATCCTTTATTTTAACACATTCACTGCCATTGACGGCTTTAGAAGTCAAATAACCATGTTAACTGGGAAAGCTGGCAGTGAATGAGTGAGAGATGAGCGTCATTGAGGTCAAAAGCTCTTTACAAGAGCAACCTGGCCAAGTGAGTCAGTCAAAAAACTGAATTACAACACATTTCAACAGGCAAAAAAACATTCACAACAGGTTCAGATTCTAGGCAAGTTGTCAGACACAATGGCACCATTCGAAAGAGATGTTTTCATTGTCTTTTAGAATACAGCGGTTTTTATTTCTCCTAGTGCAACTAGTCCTGGCAATTTGAAGTCTTTTTGTAACTCGTTCCAGGCCGAAGGACCAGCTGGGAATACCCTTTACCATAATCGGGGCAGAAACAGGTTGGTGCCTACAATCTTTATTAAACGTGTTCAATATTTACAACCAAAAATCTTCATGTGTGTGGGGAAAGCAGACTTCTATCAAGTTACTGACACAACTGTGACGTGGAACGGAATGTAGCCAATCAAAGAAGCGCCCTAACTGTCGCACAAGGAAGCGGACATGAATAAAAACAAACATGTCCTGCACAATATAATATTTTGTATAAAAGTGGGTTCCCCAGACGGCAAAAAGTATTTTCCAAAGCAAGTCTTTTCTGACAACATCGGCATTTTACAATGCTGCTGCCTCCGCTCCCCTTGAAAACACTCAGCAAACACCAGTGTATACCTGGAAGTGTCTGCATGATCACGTGTGATGACGCGAGATTTCTGCCTCGGAGGTCTTGTTTCTAGATTGGTGGCGGAAAAGAATATTTATGTGTGCGGTGGTCTGTGTTGAGTTTATCAGAGCACACCACACATGGTACAACCACAACTGTGAAATGCCTGTTTTTTTTTTTTTTTTTTTTTTTTTTATCTTCATGTGTCGGGGTCTGTCACAGATAAAAAATGTTTTGAGATTTTAATAATCCTTATGTATGTACCAGGTCTAACTCCAATTAGCATGGACACATGTCCATCATGTGGAAGGTGCAGATGGTATTGATTCCATCTACTCATTCAATGAAGATGACAAATTTACACATCAGTCAGGAGGGAATTAAATGCCCACTTGACTAAACATCACCAAACTCTACATGATTTGAAAGCATTAAGATTATTTACACTAGTATGGTGATCACATTTTAATGGGAGAATTTGCATGAGGAACGATGCAGGATTATGCTACAATTAAACAAATGTGTCAGTGTCGCTAGGGATGTAGGATATACAGTCGCTTGTGCATGCTTGAAAAAGGAATCATAGAAATACAGTTCTCAATTTATATGAACCCAGTAATCTACACTGTAAAAGAAATCACAGAAGATGAGAAAAAGCAACAGATATGCGCATCTGATCATCTAGCTGAGACTTTTTGCTTGTAAAAGCGAGCGATGCTGGACAGTAATGAGCTGCAAGGAGCGTACGACATTCAAAGTGGGCAGGAGATGCGAGAGGAGGAGACGAGAAATGGGAGGAGGCGAGTTGAAACTGAGGTCAGTCCGAGGTAAAAGCTGTTGGGTGCTGTGGAATTCGCTCGCTACTGTCACAATGGGCAGGAAGGAGAAAAGAGTTGTGCTGTGTGTGGGTTTGGGTCCGTTAAAAGGAAACAGACTTTGAGTGAGCTGGTGAGACATAGTGAAGGAGTATATAGAGAAGAAAGAATATATATATATATATATATATATATATATATATATATATATATATATATATATATATATATATATATATATATATATAGATAAAATAAAGATATCACAATTGCATTCCAACATCCATCCATCCATCCATTTTCTGAGCCGCTTCTCCTCACTAGGGTCGCGGGCGTGCTGGAGCCTATCCCAGCTGTCATCGGGCAGGAGGCGGGGTACACCCTGAACTGGTTGCCAGCCAATCGCAGGGCACATAGGAACAAACAACCATTCGCACTCACAGTCATGCCTACGGGCAATTTAGAGTCTCCAATTCATGCATGTTTTTGGGATGTGGGAGGAAACCGGAGTACCCGGAGAAAACCCACGCAGGCACGGGGAGAACATGCAAACTCCACACAGGCGGGGCCGGGGATTGAACCCGGGTCCTCAGAACTGTGAGGCTGACGCTCTAACCAGTCGCCCACCGTGCCGCCGCATTCCAACATGAATACAACAAAAAAAACTACATGAAGCTTTATAATCTTTTCTCTGTTATGTTTCCTGTTAATAGCATGTTTATAACTTGAATAACTTCTCTATAAAAGACAGTCTGCTCACTTAAGCCCTGTTTCTATAGAACAGTAGGGTTCACTTCGGAGGGGAAACCGAATATCAATCTAGCAATGCATTGTATATGATTACAGTATCTTGTCAGACAGTATCGACAGCATCTAATATTCATATTTTTATTAAATAACTGGGCAGTCAAAAGGAGTTATACTGCTATATGTGGGTCAATATTTCAAAGTTTGTCACAGTGATGCTCCTTAAACAAAAGTGTGTAAATGTGACATGTAGAACTACACACTGCCAACTTTCGAATCTATATCTACACCTACTTTTTGTTTTACAGTTTACAATGGAATTGCATATATTGGCAACTTTCCAAAAGTTGTTTTTCATCTGTTACATATTTAGCTAGACATATACATAGAGAAACCTCATGGCTGGATTTGCTTTCCAATATTTGATCATTGTAAAATCATTGTATTGTTTTGTGGTGCAATTAAACACGCCTTATTCCTTTTAATACAGTTCAGTCGATTTTATCGCATTTCCATTTCCAAAAGTTGTCAAGCGTGTAGGGCTCAAACAAAGCTCGTCTTCTTCTTATAATACGCAGCTACAAACCCCCCCCAAAAAAGAAGGAGGGGAAGATAATGAGGGTGTCGGAGATCAGTCTGGGCATGTTGCTTTGTGACCGGGTCATGTCTCTGGACATACAGCCACTTGGCCGCGAGTGATGTAGATTGTGGTCAGACCCTGACAAAATGTCTTTTTTGGAATTCTCAGTGTGCCCTATCAGCAGCTACACACGGGTTTAAACAATAAAATAACCTTGACGCAGGAACAGGATATTCCTGGTTCTTAACAGGAAAGGATGGGGGAAAGGTATTTAGGTTAATTTAGTTTAGTAGATAAATAGCCTATTTTTTTTTTTGGTTGGCATGGATGGGTAGGAAGGTACCGCCTCTCAGCTCGCTATGGAGACAATTACAGTCGTCGTCGTCGTCACCCCCCCCCGCCCACACACACACACAAACACAATTACTGCTGTCCAACAAAAGACATAAAGCTTTGAAAAAAACAGTGGCGGCAATGAAAAAGAAGGAGCCACTTAAGTGAGGAGAGATCAAGCAAAGAGCAAACAAAGCGAGAGATTGTGAGTGGCTGGAACTCAATCAGAGCGCAGCAGGCAAGCGCCGCATCAATCACTGTCTTCTTGTCCTGTGGCCGAATCACGCCAACGTTGAGTGATGGACAACCACCAGCAATTTGAAGCCTGCTGTGTGAAAACACAGTTACCTTAAATGACCCTGTGGATCTGGGGGTCTCGGGCTTAACTTCCTACCCACCAACTCTCTTACCCACTGCAAACAAACTACATTTCACTCAGATGCCCTCATGGGATCTGCTTAATTCGTGGAATAAAGCATCCTGTATTTGCTGAGCTCCCTTTCTTGTGACCTGTGACGATCTGGGTACGCACTGGGTAACAAACAGGAGACTTAGCACCAGCCCTGCATCAATCAAAATCATGAGATGCAAATACACTGAGATTACTGGGGAAAAACAAATCAGGCAAGCATGGAAACACCCGGCTCTATTTTCATGACTGCCGTAAATTGGGCGTGGTGGACAGCGTAAATCTGCGGGAGGCAGGTTAGGCCGGTTTTTCATTAGCAGACGCACGCAAGCCTGCGCATATGAAAAAGGGCGCTATGTGCCGCTGTGGGAGTGAACAAAGCCGACCGGAGCATTGTCACTGGTCTTGGCCGGTGTGGCAACAGACAATGTGAGCGGGTACCCTGAGTCAATACATAATGAACTGGTGGTAGCCACTGGCGACTTAAATATGTCAGCGGACCACCACAGGTATACAGCAACCCGCTAATCATGAAGACTGTTTTGCTTATTCATTTACCTTCCCCATCAGTCTGAGTGCACAATGCAAACAGATCCAACACTAGAGCGGCATCATAAATTCTGCCTTTGCAAAGATAATAATAAAAACCTTGCTTTTATTTATATTGACAGAGAGCAATTCATTTAGCAATATTCATGTTATTTATGTGACATTGTACAACTGCATCACCTGAAAGATATTTCTGATGACCTTATTTAGCTCAATGACGAGTTCAAAATACAAGAAAAACATCTCGGTATGACGCAGTGAATTTCCAAACCGCTGCAAATTATCACCATCATAAATCAATTCTTATGATATTGAATTATTGTGAGAGAAATTAGATTCCGCAGAAGTCTGAAGACATGACGCAGACTGATAGGGAAGAGGCTTCACCAATAATAAAATTGTTATTTTGGCAATACTGCAACACAAATCAATAAGAATCCCAATCCCTCCATTTTCTTTAGCGCTTATCCTGTCCAGGGTTGTGGGGAACTGGAGCCTATCCAGATGACTTCAGCAAAAGGCAGACTACACACTGTACTGAAAGTAATAATGTCTACATTTCGATAAAAAATACATTTTAACATGATTTTTTCATTATGAGTCCTATTGTAGAAACATGTCGAACCAATTTAGAGAGCAGCGTTTTCTTTCCAGAAAGAGACTTGCATGTAAGGACGCCTGAATCGGTTTGGAGTTGGAAAGAAGTCTAGCAAGATGAAAGAGAAAGAAAAAAAAAATCAACAGTGTGCTGACATTTGAGCAACATTCCATCCCTCGCAAACATAGGCTGCTACACCCTACATCGTGAGGAACAACCAAAGAGGCGGATTTAAAATCCAGCATGTTATTTATGAACACTGCCCCTTGTCCCTTCCATTCACTCCCCTCCTTTTCCTATATTCTTCTGCTGTGAAGTGCACCTCCCTCCCGCTGCGAGGTAGAGTGGCTCACCTCCTGCTTGTGGTCAGGTTGTGCATGAATCAAAGTGGTGACAGAGCAGCAGGGAGGATGGCAGATGCCACAGCCAGAAAGCTTTTCAATCAGGTTGCCCTTCCAAGTCTCAGCCAAGGTGAAACACTTCACCAGCAGATTAAAAAAAAAAAAAAAAAAAAAAAAGAAGAATAAAAAACACCCTCGGTCATTCGCACTGCTGCACATTTTCTATCGCACAGTGCAAGGGCCTGCTGTAATCCTGCTCATTAGCCAGGGAGTAACCTTTTATGTGTAAAAGTGATGAAGAAAGAGAGTAATGAGAGTGAAGGTCAATGGTGATTCTGTATGCTGGACTCTTCTCTTGCCTCTGGTTAATTGATAAGGTGAACACTTAACATTTATAAGTACTGCAGCTTTCATTTGCCTTCAATGGCTCACCTGTCTTGCTCGCCTCTATTTGTAAGTAACAGGGACCGTACATGGAAATGTTAAGAAAATATGTTTACAATAATTGTGAAGCACAAACGAGACATGTTCAAAGCAGATTGCTCTTTCAGATGACGGCCCAGCGTTTCAGTGTAATTTCAGACGCAATTTGATTTCAATTGTCATAAACTGCAGTGGTCTATTGCTGTGCAAAACACCAGCTGCATAATTTGGGACACTTTTGTCAAAGGTGGTCATTTAGAGAACGTTGCTGCCCAACACACCTATTTTTTTCAATTGCAGCTCCAGTTTGGACTCCCGCAGCATGGATGCCATTCTCTCTGAAGAGACGTAAAATATGTCAACTGAATTCAAACTTTGAGCACTAACCTCCACCAAGGCTGGTCAGATTGTCCACAATCGCTAGATTCTCTACAATCTTGCTCAAATTATAGTAAAATAAAAAGTTAACTTTCTATCACGATGTTTCATTGATTGTTTGAAACTATTAAATATTGCAGAATGAAAAAACTACTTTAAAATAAATAAAATGTAGTGCACATAAAACTGATAAAGAAAATGACCTAAATAAATGTTAAACATCAACTGTTCCGATAGATTAAATGTAAATATGTTGAACTTAGAAGTTAAATACAACTGAACTGTACTTAGGCAGTGATTATTTCACATATCATAAGCTATTTGCCCCGAGACAATGCAGAAATTGTGAAAACCACCTGTACATCCATTGAAGCCATGCTCATAGCAGTGAAGAAGAAGTGTCTCTTGTATTTACTTTTTCTGTATGTAGCTTTGGGCACATTTTACTTGAAAGCCCCTCTCTGGTGGGATTGCAGGGGGAGTAGGAGAGTTTGGATTGGGAAGAGGGAGGTGCTTTCAGACTTTCATGGAAAGTTACAGCTGTGCAGCACCCCATCACTTTATCATGGAATTATTGTTGTAATTCAGATGGAGGGGTAAATAGGATTTAGAAAGGAAATCGACCATTCTGTCCTTTACTCTCACTTCCCAGTAACAGGTGGCATTCCTTGTCAGTAGGATTTCAAATGTCAAAGCAAGAACTAACAATAGTTCCAGGGTGCATTTCTACCCTGCCCCTCTTAAAGTCTAAACCTGGTCAAGAATACCAGGAAGGGACAGGTTGTCTGCTGGAAAAAGGTGCTCAGCAGAGAATGTTTGCCTTCCCAGCAGGCCGAGCAGCTCCACGGGAGCGACACCGCAGGAGATCTGTGTGGAAGGGGCTGTGGGGAACCAAAGTAAAAGGAAGACTACAATTCAATTGAGGAAAGAAGTGCTTTCCAAGCTTTGAGTTACAGCCACCGAAAGGCAGGGGGGCTCCTGCAGACTTCTGAACCGTGACAAGGCGGGATGATTTCATTCCTTCACCTACACAAAAGGCTGCTTGAGAAGGCATTCTTCAAATAACTTTGCTTGCTTAGTACCACCCTGCCATATATCTCATATAGCCCACTCTTCCAACATTTCTCTTGGAATTCTTCACCATGGAATCCAGAAAACTCAGAGTCCCCTACTCCCGGCCTCGATAAAACAAATGCTGCAACATACAGTGACTGACTGTCTGGCTTTGATTGATTTTACATGTTTTTCGGAATGGTCAGCAAATCTGATGTTATCAATGATTCATAAGGACTGTCAGGATCATATGTATTGAAAGCTTCTTCTCCTCCATGAGTCAGCAGGGGGGAGTGAGATGGCGAGAACAGCCTGCAGCTACAGATGGACGATTGAAGGTCTTGCCTCGGTTAAACATTAGCAGATTTTAAAACAGAAAAGTCTATTTTAATTTGTAGATCAATTGCTCTTTAAAGCCTGTTTGAAAAACAAACTTTTTTTTTTTCACAGATGTACAGCTGAAAAAGCTAGCTCGGCCTCACATCGTTTGTATCACAAAGAAAAATCTATTTACTTAGTTTTTTTTCATTTGAGTTAAGCATACTTTTTCAACTGATTTTAAGAACGAAATGACTTCAAATATCTGTCCCGACACAGGCTGTGCCTGCGGCTCAAACTTCATTACTTGCGAGGGTCGGCCCACCTTCAACTCCACTCTGTGAAAGTCTACAACGGTGCGTGAACTGTAAACACGTTCTGCATTGAGAATCGCAGGGCTCACTTAGTCACCTTATCTTTGTGATGAAGTGTTTTCCTCCTCCTCCTCCTCTCAGGATACAGGCCCATGCACTTCCCCAAACAAACCCGACAAGGGTATCGTGCATGTACAACAACATCAATGCGTCCAGGCTCCACTGTGTTTTTTTCTTTTCTTTTCTTTTTACCAGCACCACTTTGAGTGCTTCTTGTTTGGTTTGCTGATAACGGCTATGTTGGGGAACATGTGGTGCATGTGTGTTCCATTTGCCCACTAATTAGATTGCAAAGGCTGTGTGCACTGAACCATGAACTGTAGCACCCACCACTCCCCCCCCACCCTCATGTCTCCTCCATCTCCACCCACTCTGCCAGTCTATCAGATAAGAAGGTTATTCTGTCTCTCATCAGTGTCCATTTTGTAAAGGCTGATTTAGTGAATGGAATTGCAACATGTAGTTTGAAAAAGCATAACCAACTATAGAGCATTGGCCAAAACAACCCGCCCACATGTGACAAATTGGCATATTGTGAAAGTAACTAAATACATGAGCCCCTGGCTAAACTTGAAAAACCACCAAAGGCTGGCTGATACTGAAGTGAGAACGCTATACAAGCTGGAAAGTAATGTGTACTAGAACCTAAGTCCCATGGAAACCAGCTCCATTATAAAACCATTAAAAATGAAACATCAGTGCATCTGGTTAAAAATAGAAATATTTTGAGGTCAGGACAGCTCAGCTTTCCAGTGCAATCTCTCTAGAGTTCTCACGAAGAGTCACAATTTGGTGTTTGTTTATATTACAGTGGAACCTCTGAGATCCTCCAACAGGACGCTGGCTGACTTCTGATTCATTTGGATTTGAAATCCGTTTTTCTCATATAGGAAATAATAGCAACAAAAGTAATCTGTTTCATGGTAAAATTTTAAATAAAGAAGTTAACCATTGTTAACATTGTTCACACATTGAGGGTTTACGGATCTTAAGAGGTATATTTCCCCCCCAAATATGAGTCAAATGCCAAATGGCAAAACCACATAAAACAGCATTTGTAAGGAGCAGCTACAAGGGTCAAACATTAATACAAATTATTCTGAACACGTTAGTAACTGGCGCTCAAGTGTATACAATCAACGGCTGAAAATGAAAAAGAACACCTAAATCCTACATGATTCAGTGACGGTCCACTATATTTAAAATCCCACCCTCATGTCATCCTAAAAAGATGGCTTCCTTGAGTCTTCACAGACCAGATTATTTTTCCCCCGCCTGTGTTGAGACACAGGAAATTCATTCCTGGCTAATTTGATTAGCATGATCATTGTTGCAGGCATCCCCCACTCCTCCCGGCGCTTCCTCACCCACTCCATTGGACAGTTTAATAGTCCCTCTGGTGCTGAAATCTGAACCAAAAGAAGAATCGGGGAGCATCCAGCCTTTAAAAACACCCAGCCATTAATCTCAGGAGCGATAAAGGTAGGTTAAAGTGGGACTGAAATCCGGGATTTAAAAAAAGAAAAAGAAAGAAAGCTGCAAACAGATACAGGAGCCATTCAGGGAGAGACAAAGGGAGAGTGGGTCCAGGTTTTTGGGTGGAGTGGGGATACAGTAACAGGATCCAGCAAAACCCTGTACTCTCTTGAGCCCTGCAGCATAAACAAACAGCTGGGACAGAGCGGGGCAGAGGCTCTGACACACGCACCGAACCGCACACGCAAACACACACACACACACACACACACACATGCATAGACGGGCAGTGAGAGCGAGGCAGTCTGCCCAGCTAGGGCTCACCTCCGGGCACCCACATTGAGACTTGACTCATCACATTAGTGTCCGTCTCTGGTTTCATCTGCTCCAACTCGCAATCAGACAACAGATTGACGGGCTTTGTTGAGTGGGACTGCTCAAAACGTTTGCGATTCCTCTTAACCAAGGAGTACGAAGCGACCCTCCTCGGGCGATTATTGTAATTTCATTGCCGAAAATGAGCTAAAGACTAATTTTTGAAAACATATCAATGGAACCTCCTACTGCAGAGGCTGTGAAAGCATTTGTGTCTGAGTCAAAGCTGCGAAAATACCCTCTAGTGATGATTTGTGTGCCCGACTCAGACAATACAAAAAGTATATTAGCCCAAAACCATGTGACTCCTCCATGCCACAAAGACAGGAAGTGAGGACATTCATTCCACAAGAGGTTCTTTTGTGACCTTTACTGTATGTATTGCAGTGCAAGGCTGGGGTCGCATTAAGGACACTTCTCGACCGCTAGATGGCGCAGTTTCACGTGCAATATGTACAAGAGGTTAACGGGGAGAATGGGGAAGTTTAAACAAAGACACTCCTGTCAATCTAGAGCATTATAGTCATTTATAATCTCGATTTACAACGAACACATTCCGGACCAAAAGAGTGTGTGAGCTTTCCCCTTTTCCTAGAGCATGAGAACCAGTTCGCTCGGTACATACTTGCACTCCCGATCCTCCAGGTCAAAATGTGGATTGAAGTTGATGAGGATCCGCTGGTGGGGTCCAGGGGCCGAGATCACCCAAGTGCAGCGCTGGGAGGAGGTGTAGGACTGGGGGTACCCGGGAGAGGTGAGGTAGTTGGCATTTGAGATTCGGATGTTGCCTCCACATTTGTCTGCGAAACGTGAAACGAGTTAACATGTTGAAGCAGTCGGCAAAAAGGACAGAACAGCCGGATTGTATCGTTGACTATGGCACAAATGCACAAAATCTAACTGTTAACTGATTTATTGTTTCACTGCAACCGCAAATCCAAACTGAGCCATGTTTAGTCTACAAACAAAGCTATTAATTCATCAAATACATAGATTTAACATGCATGGGAGGAAATGGAGCAGTTTCATATATTTTTGGCATATATGAAGCCGAAGAAATCATGCAAAAAGGAGGGTTGAAACTTACTTTCAAAATTCATTCGTCAATCAATTTATTTATTTAGTGCTCAGATTTTATGACAATTCTTTTCGGAGCCCGCAGTTTGGTTTTAATGTGAGAAAACAAGTGTTAAGTGTAAAGAGAAACGTGACACTTTGGGAAATTTAGAATAGAGGAAAATGTTAAACTAAGAAAATGTAAAATGCAGAAGAAGAAAAAAATCTTTCAAAGTCATGATAGATTAAAAAAAAAAATATCATATTTTGTATCTATCAATTATGTGATTTAGAGTAAAAGAATAGGTTTTTTTTGTATTAGATTGTGAATGGGGTATAACAAAATGTTATCATGGGCGTTTGAATAAAAGTAAGCATAAAGCCAAATTCTCTTTAATAAAAATAAGTTGTTTTTTTTATAGCCAGAAGGTGCTTGTGAGAGTTTGCCAGCAGATCAGTGAGGATCACACGGGCCTAATCTTTTTAAAAAATATTGGGATTAGTTGCCATGCAGAGTACATAAAGGGATTATTTCAATAGATATCAGATGTCACTTACCGTTTTTGAATGCCTTGGCCAACAAGAGGAATCCCATCCACAGGACAAAAACTAATCCACAATGCATCCTTGTTTTGTCAAAATAAAATTAGCAAAAAATCCCAGATAAACTCATCCGAACGCCTTATTGCTGGAAAGTTGTCTCGTTTAAGCTTGGCAGTAGTAAAACAAACAAACCAAAAGTGTCACTTGTAGTGAAGCTGCTGAGTTTGGGGTTCAGGTCGCTGGCATCCTGTCATTCAGCTCCTCTTTCCTCTCGCAGCAGCCGAGCGCGCTCTTCTCTCCAGGCCGGAGTTGGCCATATCCTCGCCACCGGAGCCCAGGTGCGCAGTGTATAAAAATGCAAATCGATGATCCACTCAACCTTAGTCAAACCAGAAGTTGGCAGGGCGCAATCCTCCGCTGTGGAGAGGAGAAACAACACGCTGCTTGGAAACTGGCGATGAAGTTGTGAGCTTTTCACAAGTCAAAAACGATTCAACCCTCAGTTGAGGACTCATTGGACATAAAAGACTATTTAAGTAATGACCACCTCATGAGAGGTTGAAGTTGGCCCGCTTGCACGCACCCAAAGTGTTTTACGCGTAAAAGCGGAGCGCAGCTCTGACGAACACAGCGGCAGTCGTCCATTAAGTGACATGCCTATCTCTCTCTCTCTCTCTCTCTATCTCTCTCTCTCTCCTCTTTTCTTTCTCTCCTCCCCATCTCTTTCTCTCTTTTACCACCCTCTCTTCGCCCCCTGTCTTCTCTTACACAGAGGAGCGCGACATTCATGAAAGATGCCCTCTTATAACAGCAAGAATATTAAAGGAATATTTCCAATTAGGTCCAAATTGATTTCACACACAATAATGAAGCAGACCTTAAAATGAGAATGTTTTTTTTCCTTTCTTCTTCTTCTGTTTTACTATATATGCAACATTCTAACTTATAAGTGTGCTTATACTCAGGTCACTTATACGGCAAACAGCTTGTTGCGGCGTCACTTCACATAAACTCGAATAAAACAGTTTATATTCTCTGTGCTTGACATTTTGCACGCACCAGTTGTTATTAAGATGAAGCGATAGGAGCATGCCCCACAGCGCAGACACCCCAAAAAAAAAAAGCACTCTAATATTCTGGGGGAATCAATTCAAGCATAAATGATAGAATTGTACTGGTGTTTTACTCAAGGCTGCCTTTATAGGGTCAGGCTGCACAAATAAGAACAAAGACGGCTTGTAGTCGTCATGTACCTTAACCTTCACTCATGTGTGCAGTCCCCACTCAAATCGCAACCCAATGCATTTGATCTTGATTGCATGATCTGCTTTTGGGCTTGTTTGATTAAAAAGACAAATGCAAAGAAAGTCGGGAGGTTAACAACCAATGGTTCATGAAAATAATGCTCGTTCTCGTCCTTTAAGTGCTCACAAAACCACCGAGATTACTACGTTCTTTATGTAATATATATATTTTATATATATATAAAAAAATGGCTATATTCACCTGTCTGAAGGAGCGTGCATTCAGTCCACCACTTCCAGGCTAAAATCCGACAGGCTGTGTTTTCAAATAATGTAGTCTTTTCAAAACAAATCAAAATAAGTAAATACAGCTCCAACCTCCTTTTCGTGTTTTTGTTTTGTTTTTTTTACGCGGAGGGACAACCACAATTTGCGTCAATTAAGACGCACAGCCGATGCCCCGAAGACTCCTTTGCTCTCTTCCCCGCATTCAGACGCGCTTCTCCAGGCTGCTTTTTTATTTTATTTTATAATTTTTTGGGGGGCCAATCGTTCGCTCCGTTCTCCCCCGTCTTTGTCAAAAGCAGACCCAAAAGTGTTCCACTCGATCGAGACGACGGGTTGAAATAACATAAAGCGACAGCGAAATCCACAGCGAGCCAATTTGTGCAAGTTTCTTCCCGTCCGCGTCTCCCTAAGTGCGCCACTGCTGCCGCTGCTGCAACTGATGGAAAACGCCAAGGAGGGTTTGAGCGGCTGCCAGCCTCTCACGCCCCTTTTACGAGACGCGAGGACGCGGGCGCGCGCATGTGGGTGCGGGAGTTCACACAGCTGTCTTTTCTCTTTGATCCGATACGCATTTATTGAACTTCATGCGCTGACCCGAAGGAGTTCGAAGGGCACATTTGAAGCCAATCTCTACGGTGGTGTTTGTCATTCTCTCTATCTCGCAGTTGTGGGAAATAAGTAGCCTACAAATAGCTCGTTACTGTACTTAAGTAGATTACTTTCTGACATTTGTAACTTTACTTGAGTGGGCCAGGCACGTGCACGGACATTTTTGGGGGCAGGTGCTCAAGTCACTTGCCATACTTATACACACAATTAAGACAATATGTAGATGTATTTAATTTATGTATTCATTTCGGTGAAGACAATCAATTTACAGTCAATAAACTGAGTTAGGAAAGGAGGTGGAGGAAAACTACGGTGAATATAAAAAGTCTACACACCCCTGATCAAATGGCAGTGGCTTGTGTGCACTGCGGATCACCGACGGGGACAATTCTCACAAGAATTTAAATAAATACCCATTTGATATCAAAACACTTTTTGGGGAGAATTGATAATAGAGGAAGTGTTTCTTTTTATTTTATATTTTAAGAAAAAAATGGGCTCCAGGTAAAGGGCACTTTTCTCATCCAGCGCAAAAGTTGCTTGTGCTAGCAATGGGCATGAGCCCATTTATTTTTCTGAAATGGTTTTACTTTTACACTGTGCATTTCAAAACACATATCTGTACTTTCTACTTCTTTGTCAAAAAGTTACTTTTTTTCCACAGATGAAAAAGGCGTAACTAGAGAGATATGTCAACCGCAGTTGAGGTACTGAGATCTTGCGGATTTATAGTATAAAGCAGAAAAAACACAAGGATCTGAACTCTGAACCAGGGAATAGTGAGACAATGATGCACCAGATTAGGAGAAGCAAGAGATTCCCTTTTCCTTGGCTTTATTGGTCAAGAGTACTGGTAGATGTTGTCCACTCCCAGAATGATTTGGAGCAAATGGGTTTTGTTTTTTTACCAGCCTAAAAACGTGTGTGCAGTTTTATTTCATCGTGCCAAGTTATCAAAACAGATATTGTATATAATTGCCAGTAAAAACTCGTTTTTACCTTTTTACTTTTGTACTTACATTTCAATACATTTCAGTCTACTTGTTTTTAAAAACCTTTAATTAAATGACTTGATGTAGTGCTTCTCTTTACCAGTCTTTTTTTTCCCGAAAACAAGTATTTGTACTTCAAGTACAGTGTGTTTACTTTACCCACTGCTAATCTTATTTGCACTTTACATACTAGCATATACAAATTTTAAAGTTATAAAAGTGCAAAAGGGGCTGTGTACTGTATTTTAAAAGAGGCAGGATTGAAGTATTAGTATGAGTGACAATGCTTAAATTCATCTATGCCTAGTTTAATAATATATAGTACAACTTTATTATACTTGGAGTTATTCATTTAAAAATATGTTTATTATTGTGGTTGTGCTTTATAGTGGTGTAGAACTGCACTGCAACATAAGAGAAGGTGTTTCTAAAGTTATGTGTTGGTGAGGTTCACTTGGAAGGTGGAATATTAGAAACACACAGCCTATCCCAGCGGTACACCCTGAATTGGTTGCCAGCCTGTCGCAGGGCACATATAAACAAACAACCATTCGCGCACACATTCACACCTATGGGCAATTTAGAATCTTCAATCAACCTACCACGCATGTTTTTGGGATGTGGGAGGAAACAGGAGTGCCCGGAGAAAACCCACGCAGGCACAGGCAGAACATATTAACTCCACACAGGCGGGGGCGGGATACGAACCCCGGTCCTTAGAACTGTGAGGCAGATGTGCTAACCAGTTGCTCACTGTGCCGCCTCAATCTATTTCATCATCATTAAATTAATAAAACTGCTGGTGTACTTATTGGTGTGGACCTATGAGTGGAAGATAAACCAGTGACGTTAAAACAATTACCTGTCATAGAGAATTAGAAATTTAAATGTTTAATTAGAATGGATTATAAAAGGGAAATTTGATAATGCAGCAGATAGGTGGTGCATTCTTGACTTTTTGATCAACTGGGGCTAGAGGTCAAATCTAGGTGAAAATGCTGGCTTCAAGTTCCACTGAGTCCAATAACTGAGCGTTTCCAGCTGCAGGTCTGTGCAGTTATGACCCTTGTGCCCTGTAGGGGGCGTTTGGGGTGCTGAGCACTGCTCCTCAGCCTCAAGGAGTGACTGCACAGCTGGTTTCCAGACAAGTGCACTAAAGTGGAATAAAGGTTGTTGTCAGACTTGCGTCCTTGCAAATCGTCCTGTATTCATTTTAATCAGACTCTACATGGCACAAGTTGTTTCAGTAGCAATAATTCATGCATGTATTTTCTTTGAAGTTAAAATAATGGTTGTGATATGCACTCACGGGCCACTTGATTGAGTAAAGCCTTCCAATGTAATAGAAGCCAATGCCGTGGATTCAAAGCGGAGAATGGTACAGTCTTTTGTTGACTCCACAAGGAAGCGAATGGCAGCTAATGTTTACTGCATTGTGCTACTGCAATCCAAGTTTTTTAAAATAAATGGGCCATTTTCTTATCATTTGATCAATAACGGTAAAGACATACCCCACTTCCTTTTGAAAATTGATACATTTTACTGGTATGAGTATTTGAATGATTGGAAGTTCTTATCATTGAAATGGTAATAATTGTGTCTAAGAAGAAGAAAAAAAACATTCTTAATCCATCCATCCATTTTCTGAGCCACTTCTCCTCACTAGGGTCCCAGCTATCATCGGGCAGGAGGCGTGGTACACCCTGAACTGGTCGCCAGCCAATCGCAGGGCACATACAAACAAACAACCATTCGCACAATTGTCAAAAAAAAAAAAAAAAAAAAAAATGTACCGCCATTACCAGATAACTAGCAACCCTTTACTGCTCAGTGACTGTTTTTTTTTTTGTCAATGTCTTTCTGTCTCCAAAGTGTTCTGTAAATTGACTGTCTGTTGTCGTACTAGAGCGGCTCCAACTCCCGGAGACAAATTCCTTGTGTGTTTTTTTGGACATACTTGGCAAATAAAGATGATTCTGATCAAAGGGACCATTATTTTTTGTTAAGGCAGAATAAATGCCACTGGAAATCCAAAATAAGATGTGATTTAGCAGCTCAACAGCATACACTTTGTTAAGATGTCCACTTGATGAAAGGTTTATATAGCAGATCAGAGCAAGATAAGACCATCGTTGAAGTATATTATATATATATATATATACATTTTTTTTTTTTTCCTAGAGAGCAAGAGCTTCATTCCCATCCCAACTCTTTTGATTATCTTTCTTACTGATAGTGCAAGTATTAAATTGGCATTGGGCATCTCTTTCAAAAGCAGAACTAGCCTTTGGTGTCCACGTGATAACACAGGAACAATGTGTATAGTCATTTCACAAGAGTGCCTGCCTGTGTCATCTGAAATGAGGGCTTGATTATAGACGAACAATAAAAGAACCATTTAAAGGATTTGCTCTCTTATATTGCCCCAATAATCTTTTGTAGAGCTGGGTGAATAATTACTTCTGGGGGAAAAAGCAGACATTTTTATTGCTGCGGAAAGCGGTGGATTTGATTTCATTAGTATTTTCTTTTCCTTCAAAGTAAGCTCTTCAGGATCAAGCTATTTGGCACAGAAGAGAACATTCCAACCTGGATTTCTGATTGAAAAATCAATTTTTCTGAGTATTATCCCAACAACCTGTTTGCAATTAAATACTTTTGGGCTATTTTGGATGAGAGGTTACAAAAAGGTTTTGAATGGAAGCAAAACAATGTACTGTCAGAGCGCTCTTTAGAGCCCATGCCTCCTCCAAGGCCACTTATATAGAAATCTGCCCCAAAGTCTTATTGGTTCTACCTTGGCCTGTGCTCCACCTCTCGAGGAAATTTAGTGAAAATTGCTTGAGTACTCCGTGTGCAATCGTACTGAGCGACAAGCACTTGGGTCTCTGCGAAATGCAACAATTTTTTATTTTTACTGTTAACACCATCTGACAAAAAATGAGAACGCTATACGATGACATATATAAGACTCCTATAAGTTACTGTGGATTAAGTGGGGTACACACATGCAGCTTTTTCAGATCATAACGAAACCCACACAAGGGAAAGAAAATAAATGCATGAGTGGTTTCTGCTCTTATAGTGTGTTGTGTTCTCGAGATGATCAACACAGCACACCACACCCATACCTGTAACAATATCTCTATCTCCAATTTCTTAGTCGGCAGTCTCCTTACCCAAACCTTGTGTCAAGACTTAACTGTGAGAGGCAGCATGGTGCTACATGAGGGGATCCAGAATGCCAGAAAATAAAAAGAAGAGAGAATAATAGTACTGGAAGAAGTCTGAGAAGCTAAGCTAACTGTTATATGATCTCCTAACCACATTGTGGTTGCAAATTCTTCTCCTTGTCATTTTTATTGCGGTGAATGACTTGGCAGACACGTTGTACACTAAATGCAAGCAGTTGCTCTTCTATTTGTGTCCAGCAACAGCTCAAGCTTTAGTTCGCTTCCTGATTGGCTATCGTTTTGTTTCACGTCACAATCAAGGATTCCGTGTCTCGGATTTGCAATCGTTAATATTGAACAGGTTTAACATTTACTATTGTTGACCAAGATCATTTCCAAAGCAAATTGGGGATGGAAAATCACACTTAACTCATTTTAGGATAATCAATCAGAATAATCCTTTAGAGGCATTCGGCAATTGGACCTTTGCTGACTTTGATCGGAACTGGGGGAAAATGCTCAAATTCAGCCTGATTATCTGTATGTGGGCACTACACTTTAGGTGATTGGATAGAGGATCAGTACTGGTGGATAATTCCACCAGATTCCTACATAGGTTGAGTTCGAAAGATTTAAAAACAGGGAAGGGTAAAAGGCAGGAAGCTGGTCATTGTTGATTGTCACAATCATTTGGGTTCAACTCGCTTCACCACATCCATCAAACCATCCTCGATGACCCCCATGTGCTTGTGTGCCCACTGTCACTAATATACTCATTTTTAAAACATTAACATCATATAATCACCTGTCTGCACATTAGCATACACTAATAATGTAAACAGCAGTTACAATAATGTAACAATAATGTAAACATCTCTCTCTCCTTTCACATCTTGCAATCTTAAGTCTGAGAGGAGGAAAAAAAAAAAAATCTCTGTTCCAGACCTTGGGGACCTCATAGCTGGCTACGAGCATGGCAGCACCATTCCAAGGCATTACAGCCTCTATTAGAGGTGCAGCCCATGAACATTTTGGGACTCCCCCCCTCCCACCATTACTGTATTCTGGTCTGTCCTTCATGACAACCATAGTAAAATACATTGACATGGTCTTAAATATCGACACAGTTAAAAAGGCAGATGTTGACGATTGCTAGCCAAAGAAATACTTCACACACTCTTTTAAAGGGTTTGCTGAGACAAAAGCTACAAGCTGGGAATCTGGGATATATTATTATTATTATTATTTTTTTATAATATCAGAGGAATGTTAAATGTGTGTGTGAGTGTGTGTGTGTGTGTGTGCGTGTGTCTTATACTGCAGGTTGCAAATTCAACAACTAAGTAGAAAGGAGGCAACCAGAAGCAGCAGTGGAATGGTTCTCTATGGGTTCACTGTCTGAATTTATGGGTGAAGACATGGGTGCCAGTGGACACTAACAAATCTCTACGCTGCCGATTCTTTAGCAGAAGGGTGAGATTGGCGGGAGTTCCGGGGGGGGAGGTGGGACATGATATCAAGCTCTGGTGTAAGTGCTACAAAGACAGGCGTCTCCGCCGAGCCATTAGTGCAAGGTGAACCCAAGTGTGAATGAAATTAGCAGAGGGCTGAATAAAGCGCATTTGAAGTTTAGAGACATTATGGTAATAGTTAAAGAACATGAAACATTTTCAGGGGCGGTTGCTCATTCAAGCGAAGGGGGGTGGAGGGAGTGGTGGGGGGATCATATGAAGAGGAGGTGGTGTAGAGCGAACGGAACAAAAACAAAGAAATGGCCTCATTGGTAGTAGACACATTTACAGTGACATTTACCGAAGCAGGGAAGATGTATGAATAAATATGCATAATGTTGCCGGGAAGCACTGCGAGCTTCTCAGGGGTAGAAAGAGGGTGCGAGAGACTGCTCCTGAATTAATGATGAGGCAGCCGACTGTCAGTCTCGGGGTGTGCGTGTGAGTTGAACATGTGCCGCCATTTTACTGCCGTGTGTGCGTGTGTCCGCGCGGCCTACATTCACACACTCTCAAACTTGCTCTTGCAGCACCAGAATTTCTCATCACTGATGGAAATTAGCAAATCCCCGATACCTAATCAAGCAATCTTTTTTTTTTTTTTGAGACCCCAATTTACAATTGTTACTGATGTTTAATTACATTTCTGGAACGCAAGTTGAGTCCTTGGTTGGGAAATGTTTATTTAGTTATTTTTTTTTATCCAATTATGGTCTTTTTTATTTTTTAACATGCTTAATTTGGTTCTCTGGAATTTTCTTCATTTTTGAGTTTGTGATAACGAATGTTGTACTACTCACAAAGAGACACACACGTAGGAAAAATCCCAGGGATGGTTGTGATGAAGGGGAGGGAGGTGTTGTCCAGGAGGGAACTGTCAGCCTGAAAAGCTATGTAGGTCAATGAAGAATTGCACTGGGATATTGCCTCCTCAGCTCACAGTCTGGGAGGTTGATATGATTTCTGCTGAATCCATCTGACTTAAATGATGAGCGATTACCCTTCTAAAATCTCCTTGGTGAATGATGTCATAAACCCTGCTCCCCGAGGGGGATAAAAAAATATCTATTCTTCATGTGGACTGTTGTATATTACGCCACATACAGTAGATCTGCTTAACATTGTCAGAGAGAAGTTTGTCCATTGGATGAAGGCCGTTTGTATCCTCTATTCACCAGTCTGTTAATGCATGCTTTTAGGCAAATACTACATTCAATATAAAGTGGAACGTCTGAATTTGAACAACCCGTCAGTTGTTGTTGGACCGTCTTTTTGTGGGGGGTGGGGGGGAAATGCCCCTAAAATCGTAGCAAAACCCAGAGTTCAGACTCTACAAGTACAGTATGTTTTCCTTTTTCTTTTGTCATTCTTGTCTTGTGTTTTCTGTGATTGCCACCACAGAAAGGTGCCAGTGATAACGAAGACAAGCATGAACCAGAAAAGGAACTTATTGCGCAGGAAAGGAAAAGTAGGAAGAACATTTTGGGCACATCTGACCCTGAACCTAATAATTATCTTTGCCCGTTATTCCCCAAAGGAAAATTATATTTTAAATTTGAACAAATTGGACTTTAACAAGATTTCCCTCATTGCATTCAGCATAAGAAGTTATACTTCTGACTTAAAATGTATTTTTAAAATGTTTTAATTGTTTGCATTTTAAAGTGTAAAAATAATAGTTATTTATTTTAAAAGTCACTACCATTAATGGGATTCTGTTATTCAAATTCACATATTTTTATTTTTACAAAGATGGCCCATTAATTGGGACAAAAGGAGTTCAGGTAAGTTTGGCATTATTGATGTGTCCCACTACCAAACAGTGAGGTCCTTATTTGATTTCCTCTGTTAGAGTCACGCATCACATGAGACAAATGATACTTGAATAAACGATGCAAAATAAAAATAAAAAAAATTGGATCATTAGATGAAGGTAAAAAGATAAAATCTAAAGGTCTTCTTTCAAAGACTCCATTGTATTTTGTACTGTGAAAAGGAGTTGGGTCATGCTGCAAATGCTCTTCTTCAACTTTATATTCAATTGAGCTAAACAAACAATATGATATATAATGAATGTCAAACGCTCTTTCATGAGGAGGACAATGAAGTGAACGAACTATAACCCCCACACTTGTCACCCATGCTTTGTTAAGTGACAGGAACTGCCCCAACAGGTGGTAAATCTAGCTCTCCCTCTGGCCAATCCACTTTTGTCGGATGGTTGATAAAGAAGGTTTGAAATCGAGCCTGAAACAGCAGCAGAGAGAGCCCAAAGTCCCGGCAATTAAGAGGAGGAAATCCCAACAATGCCTGTGATGACGAAGATTAGCTGAAACAGTGAGACAGGCAACTGAGGAAGATGAGAAGCTGGCTTTGTATCTCGAGTCTTGCTGGAGGGGTGGGAGGTACCTCAATCAGTCAAAGTGTGTTTGTGTAAGTGGATATACAGTATGCATGCTGTTCCAAGTCCTGAAATAAATCCCCAATGAGTAATAAAGCTCTAATATGTCATAATTGTGTTCTAAAATAACAGGTTTAAGTGCATTTTAATGAGATGCTGGATTGGAAAAAAAATACAGTGTCATTCATTTCCTTGGTAACCCCAGATCACCTACTCGAGTAGTATATTGCAATTTGTGTATCACCCAGGACACTTCTTGTTGTTGTTCTTGTTGGTATGCTTATACAGGTTTTGATGTTTAAATCAGATTTTCTGCACCCATCTTTTTTCACATACGACTGCTATCAGCTTCAAAGTTCCCTAAGTGACACACATACACATTACACGCAGCACACTGTGTTTACTAAAGTAAATATAGAAATAAAAGTGTACAGATCATTTTCAATACTGCTGTGCAGTGGAAGTAGGCAAAATAAGTGAAGAAAGAGAGCAACATTTTTAATCATACTGTTTTGAGGAGTAGGGTGCTTGAGTGCCTGCCAACAGAACACACTCACACCTGAGGAAATACGACATTGCTGCTCAGACCGTACCGCAAAACATCAGAAATCTGTTAATCGAGGACTACATACACACATGGTAACAAAAATTTGGAATCGGGCTACTTTGGTCAGCGCTTTGAACATATCCTTTCTGCATGATGGAAAATAATTTCATATAGGTGAGTTTTGTTAGTGTTTAACATGCATTTGTTTCATATTGGTTTAACTTCTAGTTAATACTTTTAAATAAGGAATTTTAAGTTTCATTGGATAAATTGTAGTTATGTCCATGATTTATATTCTGAACAAGGCGGTGTTTTTTCTGTGTCACAAGGTCTAACAGTTGTCATGGGGCCACTGTAGACAGAAGTACAGCCTCAAAAGTTACTGGACAAAATGACTTGGTCTTATCATGTTCAAACGCAGGAGGAGCCTGCCAACAGGATGTGATGCACAGACTAAAAAAGGAAGTCTGATGAACACTAACTTCTCCAGAAAACTGTGGTTGCAGACGTCACGAGATCCTTCAACATTACTAAGGAATGGGATCAAGCATGAACGTTTTCCTCTGAATTTGTCACAGGGTTAAGTCATTTTAAAATTTTAGGCTACGCCGGGGTATTTTTACTTTTATCTTATCTTACTTTTACAGTGGTAGTGTTTCAGCATTTTAAATGATTAATTTGTAATGCATCTTTCTAACAGGATTAGCTTCAACAAAGGCAGTTGAGAGTATAAGATGGTGCGAAGAGAATAAGAATGTAGAAGTAGAGTAAAGTAAGAGCAACCCCGTTCAAAGCAAATTCAGTTGAAGTCATTGTCACCATACCCGTTTCTTTTAAAGCGGTAAGTACATTCCGATAATCGATTCCCCATTTCCAGTGATAATCAACAAAGACCCGATTATTGGATGGCTCTGAAAATTATCCTGGCCGATTATCCTTTGGTGTGGGGTGTGATAAGAGTGATTTTTCTTCCCAGATCAGTAGTTGGGGCAGACAATTATAAATGTCGAACGTGTTCAGTATTTCCGATCTGTGTGGTCATCACCGAAGGTGGCAGATCCATTGACTCCATGGTTGTGACTTAAAACGGAACAATAGCTAATTAGGAAAGGACCTTAAGCTCGCTTCATTGACATAAGTGGACTTTCGGTTCAAAATTTATTGGCTGAGTGGCCTCCTAAATCCAACAGCTTGGTGGCCACAGATGTGCTATTTTTTTCCCCTTCATTTCCACCGCATCTCTTTGGGCGATTGGAACATTTTTCAAAGAGAGAAAAGAAAAATATTTGACCTTCTTACATGAGTACACTTTGGTCTAGGGCTTTTTTTTCATATACTGTATCTCCATTAAAATGCAGTTTGTGTTCACTGGTTATTCTACTGAGGTGATATTCCTTGGCTGATGTAACTGTAGTGAAGTCACTCTGTTCCTGTATTGTGATAAATACAACATTGTTATAATATGACAGTACGTGTCGGCATGGATGTGACAAAGATGTGGGTTCTAATTGGTTCTTGGGGTCAGCAAATCTTTAAATTGTGCCGTTCACATTTTACGTCATTCTTGATTTTTCTGCAATTGAAGAACGGAATGTGAAGGACTCTTACATAAGCACTTAATTTAAAGCATTTTCATGCCATTATTTTAACCCTGTAGACAAATAAGCTTCTCTTCTCCTGGCTGCCAACTAACTGTGACCCTTTCCCTCAACTCTGTCAATATTCTGAGCTGTTATCCAGGCTGCAAACTGCTGCTGTCACTGCAGGAGCAAACTTATTTCTTTACACCGTGTCAGAGTGCAGCCCTCAGAGAAAGCAACATTTCCACAAAGACAAATAGAGACGGACAGCAAGACAAAGAAGTGTAGCAGGGCAGACAGAGCGAAGGAGGAGACAGGCAGAGCTGAAATGGACACATTTTTTTGGAATGCAAAATATTTGAAGGGGGCTACGAGAGAGGAATACAAGAGCATCAAGAGGGAGAAACGGATGTTGAAAAGCAGATACTGTTCTGAGCAGTCAGGGAAAAAGCATTGCATATAAGATAAAAGACAGTAGAATAACATGTATTGTCAGGAAGTAAAACAATTAATAAAAATAAATCATAAAAGCTTTATGAACTCAACAGGCCACTGTAGCCATTCTATATAACAAATAAAAATCAAATGAACACCTAGAGTTGGGGGGAAGTGGAGCTGGTGAGTTGACTTAATGATGTATCATGCTTTTAACATTCATAACTGTCATACAAGTGTAAAAAATAAAATAAATAAATAAATACTGTCTCACTGCAGGCCAAAGGAATTACAACCAGTTGTTGGAGAGATGCTAGTCTACATCCAGGCTACTGTTGAGGTGCCACTGAACAAGGCACTGCAATCATTTCCAATTGGTCATCATCACATTTTAATCAACAGAATTGTACTGCCTGATGAAAATGAGGCCACAGTACACACTCACAGCTCATGGTATTGTTGTAAATTTGCTGTAAAGAATAATGACATCACCCAACAAGAAGCCAGAGACCCTTTCTGGATGTCAGACAAAAAAAAACAAAAAAACGATGGCTAACCACAATTCCCCCAGTCATATTTTATGGTTAATTATTAAGTGTTTGAAGATAGTGGCTGTCCTTTGAAACGGATAAATGGATTGGAGTGGCTGTGAAGCTACAGACTAGACATATGGCTGGTTGTAATTGCCACAAGGTTTGTGCAAATGTTTAAAAATGGGCGAGAACACCACAGCACAAACCACACACTGGTTCCAACACATTGAATTCTTGTTAACTGTTATGTTAATTTGCCATTGGACACAGGATCTGCTGAATTGTGAAATACTCCCGGCTTTCCCTGAGCCCAGCTTCACTGATACGGATCTGGCGCCAGATTATGAGTTACTGGTTTGTGTCGGCTCCCAGATATTTCGTTTGCACAGATGTTAGTTTGTCAGATTTATAATTATGTTATAATTGTGCGCAGAATTGGCCCCAATCTGTCAGCTCGATACCACTCATTTTTCGTTTTTTTCCCCCGAATCCTTCTCAAACCTCCAGGGATTCTTTTTGAGTCTCAAAAACAGATTTCGAGGACTATTATATTCAACGTGGCCTGCTTACCTTGCGCAAAGCCACCGCTGGCTATATCCATAACTATACCCCCTTCTACACAAGTGATTTCACACAAGCACTTGGTTTTCTTCGTGTTCGGACGACAGCTCCCTGGTGCAAGCTTGCCCATATTTGGAAGTGTTTGCGTAGCTGCCAATGAGGAAGTAACAGGGTGGCTTTTCCTGCTGGTTGGTCTATTGCTGTTAGCATAATGGACGAGGAGTGGAAACAGGCTGCAGCTGTCATTTTAGGGTGTTATGTGTAGAATTTTGAGGAGAAAATGAACGTATTCAATTTTAGAAAAAGGATTAGATCAGGATGCATTTTACATTATTACTATATTTTTACCAAGGTAATAGCCTCAATTTTCAAACAGTATAAGCCATATGAAGTCAGTTGAGTGTCTGGCACATATATATATTTTAAATGTAGACATTAGTGATTGGGGGCCATGCTTTGTGAGTTTTCTGCTTACTGTATTACTTATACACTAGTAATAGTACAACAAAGTAAGATTGACATTCTAAGATTGTTGAGGTTCTCAGTCAATTAGTTTCACTTGCATGCATCCAATTTCGAGATATGCTTGTCTGATTTGTCTGCTCTCTCAGTGTCTCTTCAACCTCTCAAAGCCTCACAATGGGTCCTCAATGCACAAATGACACACACAACGAATCCAGCATGACATATACAGTATATACAGACATTATCCCTCTTTGACACGGTGGATGCAATCAGCATCACATCACATTGTGCACAGCACATCCAACAGCCCTCCAAATCCGTGCGATAAGATGGAGTGCTCTTCTCAGATAGGTGCCTCATTGTTTCCTTGTTTCCCCACTCTGCTGTCCCATCATTCCTCTAAGCAGACACTCAATCTGTTTTGTTCGGTCATTAGCTCCGCATTCACAGAGCGACGCACAAATACATGCCCCTTATATTGATTTAACATCACACGCTGCCTGGCAGTGATGTACAAATCAGCTTTGCTTTGCATGGGTTTTACAGAAGTGATGGGAGGGAGCTCATTTTAATGTTTGTTACACACTGACAAGAGACAGTGGGCAGCTGGTGACAAAAAGGAGATACGACATTTGATAGATTATTCCTTTTACTCCTGGAAAAGTGGGCAGTCATGGCAATGCTCACTTTCCAGAAGGGAGCTTGAATCCACAAAGACAGGAAATCTGGCGCTGATTATACATCCACTAAGTATCAGAATGTTTACACTTTAAACAGGAACATAGCTATTCACAACAAAATTCCAGACGGAAAAATAATGACCTTTTTAGTACAGTGTTTTCCTCCTTTCTATTACTAGCAGTGACCACATTGAAGTATAATAATCATAAAAATAATAATAATACTGTACTATATTATCTATTAACACTGTTACAGTTTTGTGTAGTTAAGTGTATTTCCAATCAAATATTTTCAGCAGCGGTAATACAGCATTTAGTACTTAGTATTTTTCAAGAAATAATCAGTACAGTTTGTGCACATGCAGGAAACTGTACCAATTGTTGTACAACCCCAATTCAAATGAAGTTGGGACGTTGTGTTAAACATAAATAAAAATAGAATGCAATGATTTACAAATCGTGTTCAACCTATATATAATTGAATACACTACAAAGACAAGATATTTAATGCTCAAACTGATAAACTTTATTGTTTTTAGTAAATAATCATTAATTTAGAATTTTGTGGCTGCAACACGTTCAAAATAGCTGGGACAGGGTCATGTTTACCACTGTGTTACATCACCTTTTCTTTTAACAACATTCAATAAACGTTTGGGGACTTAGGACACTAATTGTTGAAGCTTTGTAGGTGGAATTCTTTCCCATTCTTGCTTGATGTACAGCTTCAGCTGTTCAACAGCCTGGGGTCTCCGTTGTCCCATTTTACGCTTCATAATGCACCACACATTTTCAATGGGAGACAGGTCTGGACTGCAGGCAGGCAAGTCTAGTACCCGCACTCTTTTACTATTAATGATTAATTGCTAAAAACAATAACGTTTACGTTTGAACATTAAATATCTTGTCTTTGTAGTGTATTCAATTAAATATAGGTTGAATATGAGTTGAAAATCATTGTATTCTTTTTTTATTTATGTTTAACACAACGTCCCAACTTCATTGGAATTGGGGTTGTACATTTTTCAAGGGCTGTGAAGTCCACCAAATTCAGTAAAACAAATGAATTAAATTATATCATTTTATAGTTTCTCATTACAGTAACCGGTCAGTTGCATAATCATCATTAAGCTGTTTGGTTTACACAAAACAAATTAAATGGCATGCGCTGTATTGAATTTTCTGTCTTGGATAACTACAATGAAAGTGTATAACTCCAAGTTCGACCCGCTACAAAAACTGCAAGCATAATTACGCTGGTAATGGCATAGCTAGTAAGAAAGTCTGCAAGAATTACTTCTCCGTTATTAACATCATATTTGTGCTTGCCTTTCTAGCCGTATGCTTGCATATAACAGAGGAAAGACAACAACGCTGTACTATTTTGGATTCGGTGGTAGGGGCGGCTCTGTCGCCAAATGAACACAGTAGGTAATAAATATATTGTGGAGCACTATATTTGTGTTCGCAGGCTACGTTTGGTTAATGAAGAATACTTTGATATGTCATTCCTACATGAATGGACAAGACTACTATTCAGTCGCAGGGCAGGCAACCATTCATTCTCACATTTACACCGTCACAGAGTGGGAACTGAATTCACGCTGCCGGCATCCAAGTCAGGCGAATGTACCACTACACCATCAGTGACAAATAAATCAAACCAAACTGATACCTATATATCTGATTCATTGGTTCAGATTATCTAATGTTGAGGCTGCTATGTTTTTTTTTTTTTTTTTTGCTGTTTACCTAAGCTTGTGGATGTGACATTCTCTTTAGTAAATTTATAAACACTGAAGGCTATACAATGCAATCATAACAGCACACATCGCATTCATTCTGCATGCGCCTCACCTTGCTTCTGAAACTTTTCATCCACTTTATATAACTCGATCTGATGTTTGGCTGGCGTCGGAAGGTGTGCTTTGCTGCTCTCCTCAGGTCTTCGTCACACTCAGTTTCCAGGCAACTGAAGGGCATGCTGATGAGAGCAGCAAATCATAAGAAGAAGAAGGCTGGCAAAGCTGCAACAAGAACTTGACAAGTTAAATGAAGACAGGCAGGGAAACAAAGAGGTTCGAGACAAAGACAGATGCCAGAGATCACTCGGGGCCAGACCAAGAAGGAAGGGCGCAACAGTGCAGAACATTTTACACACATTTTTGGGCACTTTGTAATTTGATATGAGCAGGCGATTGAACACAATGGCCTTACTTTGATATGACAAGATTCACTCGATGCAAGCAGTGTACGAACAATTTAAAAATAATGATGCTAGGTTTGGTTGTCCATTGTTTAAATATATTGGCATAATTGTGTTATGGTTGGTAGTGGTGCAGAACTCGGCAACTAGTATTAGAAACACTTCATACAATGAATGCAACTTATGACCACAATCATCATTAACTCTCAATCAAAACTGAGCATTATGTTTGTGAAAGTTAAACTACTGAGACAGCACAAGTCCTTCATTAGAAGAATCAATGTCTAAAGATAATATTTGGCTTTTGGGGTCCTTGACAGTTTTCGGCTCAGAGGATTTGTCGTTTTTCTGATTAATCTTAACCAATAAAGAGTCTCTATATATGAATGCAAAATTTAGGATTGACAGACACGAGTTTGGCTATTGTCGTCAGTCTACCGTTGAATATTCCTGACGCTCTTCCGGTCAAGTCATATCAAAGCTCGGTTTAATAAAATCCTTATTCCAATATTTTATTTTACTATTGGAGTCACGTCTGTCCAGTGAATGACACAATCCATTGATAGCTCACTCAATTGAAATGCCACAGAGCAATAACAATTTGCTACAGCAAACAGCTTGCAGATATAGCTTGTCTCCCTGAGCAGTAATAAAAAGCCTTGCGTGGAAGAGGTTATATTAGGACTGTGAAAAATCAAATAGATAGGATCTGTAGTGCTCGGTTTGAGCAAAGAGCTATGAAAGGAGAGTTGGGCTGTCCATTGTGCTGGGTAAATATTGCACTCCACCAAGTCACGTATTTCAGTCATAATGAAATGCCTGGAGGTCATGAACATGTACACAAAATGTCTTTACTACTGCTTTAAGCCTAAATGTGGGTTGTTTGGCCTTTTAATATTGTATATTTGGCCTAATAGACAAACTAACGAAGATACTTTTTAAGATTTTTTTAATTTTTTAAATCACAACCAGCCACAGAATTAGCTATGTTATCGTAACACGGACAAACAGTCATTTATTAATAGTGTCTCAATGAGATGCAATGCAAATTACAACCACAATAAATGCTAAATGCCAAATCGACAGCTCTCTGACATCTGTAGGCTTATACTGTATATAGTACACTTGTACAAAATGTAGAGGCCAGAGAGTTAACAATGTGGTAAATATAACACAATTGCTCCATATTTACCAGTTAATTTCAGGTTTACTACAGAATGAGTCATTCCATTCATTACGTATAACCTAAAGTAATGAATTAATATAAAGTATCAATAAGTAAATACAGTGTAGCATCATATATTTACGTTGTACATGTAAACATAGCCTGCACTGCTGATAAAAGGCACTGAGGGTCAAATATGAATGGAATTTATTTAAATTAATGGAATGTAGAGAATGGCATATATTTTACACAAGAATCTACTTTGGAGGGGGTTGTAAACCTTTAAATGCATGCTTCACTGGACATGTCAACAACAAAAAACTCTCTTTTATCATCTGTGGGTGTTAACCCTTAACCAGGGTTACTATCGGGAGTTTGTGTGGAGTCACAGCCTAACAAGGTCACATAAGCTTGCCATCCTGTCACATGCCTGCAGGCTCCAGACTCCACTTTTAGTTGAAGATAACCTTGCTGAACAACCGAGGTCCTGTGTTTGCGGGCTGCATGAGTCACTGATTATTTGTGTTTACTAAGGTCAGTGACGTTTCAACTCTGGATATGGAGTGTCCGCCAGCTTTATCTGTCACCTGGCCTCTGTGGCCAAACAGGCTCCTGTGTGAGGAGGTAAGTGCAAAGCTGCTTGGACTTTGTAAACAAGATCGAACGTGTGTGTGAGAGCCTTTCCTCTGTGAAGAAGGGTTTTGTTTTCATTGATATTTATGAGCTTGTGAGCAGCATAAAAAAAAATTACAAAAAATATACTAATAAACAATTCAAACTAGATCCATGCAAAACACTTAAGGCCTGTGGCCAATGAAGAAGAGATTTAAATTGGGTGGAAATTCCTTTTTTATTTTTTTTAACCAACTGATTAACTGACTTAACTAATTTGTAAACAAATATTCTACATATTTAAGTGGCCAAATTATGTGTGTGTGTGTATTATATATATATATATATATATATATATATATATATATATATATATATATATATATATATAAAACCTTTACTTGTCCAGGTAAGGCAGTTGAGAACAGATTCTCATTTGCAATACCAACTTGACAGCGGTAGGAACACATGCAGACAGAGCATACAACAATACTCACAGGCAAATATTCTTTATCTTCTGTGAAATAAGAACTAATACAAATATGTTTTTCCTCATTTAGTATTGTTGGGCTTTGGTGGAGGTCAGCACTCTACCAATTGTTACTCTATTTGTGAGCAAGCAGTATGACACAAAAACTACTGCAGCAGCTTTTACAAATTTATGGATGGTTTTACTTAATTTATAACTGTATTTAATTCTGCACCATTAGTCTGAATCTGTTCCTTGTTTTATTTGAATTGGTTTTGAGAAAATCAGTATTTGCAGCTATGGCAAGTTAGAAGTGTATGAGCAGGTCGTGTGTCAAGCAGGAAACCCTTCATGCTCAGCCCTCGGGACTCAATTTAAATTTCGTTATTCCAACTCACAGAGCATCATGGTGAGTCCTCAACTTCAGTGCTCTGCTAAATCTTTTGATTAGTCAACCAGGATTTTTGCTGGAGCTCCCCCTTCATCTTTTCTTTTTCGACTGAAAGCCTGGTAGCAGATCATTTGCATGAAAAGATACCAGGGAGAAGCCATTGCTGAGAATTCATATTTTTTTTCACAGATCCAATAACTTTAATTAAATAAAGACAGAAAATCTATGCTCTGTCTTCAAATATTTTTAAACATGATAGATTGTCAACAAAAGATTCTTAAAATATTTATTACAAATGTTATTATCACAACCATCTTTTTTTGTCTGCTGCAGTTTACCATTTTTTGTTGTTGCTGCTCTATCTCCAATTCTCTCCACAAACAAGCACGAGCGCACACATGCATTTGGGCCTGGCTTCCCTTATCAATCAAGTGGGGACAAACCAGAAAGCATTAACAGGACAATAGCAATCTTCAATGTGTCATCATTCTGAACACTTCCTCTCTTGTGTAGGCGTGTGTGTGTGTGTGTGTTAGGGGTTAATACACCACGATCACGCTTTCCAGACAAACACACAAACGCAACCTTTTTTTGAAGCCCTGTTAGACGTCCCTTCACATTTTGTTTGCACAGGAGCAAAACTGACATGTTTGAAGTTAAACACATACATACATTCACAAAGGGCCAGAAGACAGCTGCAGGGTAAACTCATCAAAATGTGTAAATGAGTAAGCATGTTAATGGCCAAGGGGCTATAAACAGACAAGAAAAGAAAATGTTGGCTTATGCTGCTGCGAAAATGCAGCTAAACAACGCGTTATGTTCGTGAATAATCTCACAGCAAAGTCATCATAAAATGTAAAATCAGATCATGGAGCTGTCATAGTCTACTAATAAGTTTTAAGGTAGGTTATATGAGCAAGTAGGCAATTGCAGTGGACTTGCAAAAAGCTGTAATTGTAGTATTGTATAGCTCCACTTTTGGTTAAAGTGTTAGCTCTCATTTATTTTATGATAAGAGGTTTATTAAAAAAAAAAATCTTCACAAACAATAGTAATTCTGACATTTGGTAGACAATGTAAGAGCGGTATTACCTTACTTCCTGAAATAGTGGCTGAGGTGCTTATTTACAAGTGCAAAGAGAACCAGCAAACATCGGAAGTAAGCCAATTATTGAGAGAAGGACTTCATTCGTGAAAATGCTTTGCGTAAAGGAAGAGCTCAACACACTGCCGTCCGTTAGCTGGTGAACGGAAAATGGTAAATTCTGGGTTACAATGGGAATGATATGTGTAACTGTAAATTCTCAATGGTCACAGTTTTTACGTGAGTGTCTTTTATTATTGATTCCTGTCCAGGGCTTGACATTAACACCCACCAACCTGACAAATGTGGGTGAATTTCAGCAGTGGCTGGTACGGGCACCGTCACTCCCACTAGCAAGTTTGCCATGTTGTATTTCAATCGGGAAAAATTATTGGTGGTTGTTTCCACAAAATGTTAATTCAAACCCTGTTAAGGTTGCTGCTTGTCACTCACTACAGACGCACCTGCCTCAACAACACGGCTGAAGCAATGATGGGGAAAGCTCTTTAGTGAAGTTACATCTATTTATGTTTGCACTTGCTGCAGTGATGTTTTAAAAAAAATATTGTTTTATTTTATTTTATTTTTTTTAAACACAATTCTCAAGTGTTGGTTTGTCTAAAAATCGAGGTGGTATCATTCTGATCTTTTCCACACAGTCTTCATAAAACATTTCTAAAGGTCTTGCATTGAACCACATTAGATTGTGGACAGGGAGTGAGTTACAGATGTTACAGTGTCATATGACACAAAACAATAAATAATAGCAGCCTCTGGCTCCAGGCAGGAAATACTGGGCAGTTTCACTGAGGAATTTGAAGATTTGTTGGCAATAACAAAATTACTGGACAGCTTGCCCCTCAGATAAATGTCCTGTTGTAAGATGTTTAATTAAATAACAGCGAAGACATATTGTCTACCTCACTTTCTCACTTCCTCTCTTCTAATAGCACCACATAGATGCCTGTTTAATGAGGCCATTTTATTTGCTGGAACTGCATAAAAAACAAATGTGTCATTCTAACCAAGACTGGCTGCTTGATTACAAGTGTTGCTATGAAACGCTTCCTCTATTTACATCATGTGTGAAAATGTCACTGTGACCTCGTCGTGCACCATCTCGGGAAGTCAGCCTTTAAAAGCACAACTACACCCAGAAATGGGATGACTCTTCACTTTTAAAACCTGGTGTGGGGGATCCCAAGCCTCTTTGTGGTGCTGGCTGATGGGTTTTAAACAGCATACCGTGTGTGTGTGTGGAGTGCACAGCGCAATAGTGAAAGTCATCTACAAGTTGTTGGAGATGTAGTGTTCCACTTTCACCAACACATCACCATCCCTTCATTTCCATAAGTCATTTCTCATATTTATAGGCAACCCACTTTTATTATCTTTATTTCCTTTCATGTGCTCTATTCTTTATACTTGAAGGGAATGATACTCTTATTTCAATATTCCCTCTCCTCTGGTTGAAGGGATATTGTTGAATGGTAGTTGCGCCTATGCAGCTCGTCTCTGTCTTTCTTGCTGCCTGTCAGTATCAGTCTTCCACTCTTAGGAAGGGATTTTAGTGATGAAGATGCTCATATTGCTATCCTCCCAGAAGGCCAGATTGCAACGTTGAGCCATTACCCAGAGGTTGTGCTTGTGCCTTGACAGTTTATTAACATATTTCATCTGCATGTGCAACTGTCCCTTTACAATTCAATTGCACATGCCTCGCAGTAATGTCCAAGCCTAAGTCTTTGTTTTGTAAAGCTGGGCAGAAGAGGCTAAATTACTCGTATGTGATTTTCAAGCACAACAATGCAAAAGTAGACAAAAAAAAAAATAGAAATTATCCTCTTGGTGTCACTCGACTCTTTTGTTTGCTCTCTTTGTTTAATTCTATTGCTCCACGGAGTTGTGTCACCCAGAAGGGAAAGATAGCTGCACAAACAAAAATTTAGTTGGGTGATGGGGAGAGATTTAAACTCTCTGAAGAGTGAAGGGCAGTAGTTACATATTGGATTAATATTTGACTCAGTGAAAGTTGTAAAACGTCCTGTTGCATAGTTGGATGGTTCGCATATTTAATCAGGGGTGAGGGACAACAGTTTTAAGTCAAGGCACCTTTTTGTAAAGTAACCTCTTAAATAAAAAAAACATTACAATGACAAAAATATAATTGTTGTATAAATACAATGCCAAGAAAATGTGCGGGTATGATGCAAACAACTTCTGAAATCATATTAGAACAAATACAACACGTTGGTGAATACCATATTCAACTTTAAAAAGTAGTAAGAGGGATTTAATCATATATTTTTTTTAAGAGCAATTGGTGAATGAGGCCCTTTTTTGTTTCATGCCATTCATGGGCCCACGTTTGCCGCTTGTAAGTTTGCCGTCACTGACTCTCCATGATCCCGTTAATTATTGCTCATCATATCCAGGCAGGTACTAATTAGGTCTTTGTTGCTTGCTATGATATTGTGATACAACAGACATCACTCAGGTTGCAATTGTGAGACGATTACGCATTTTAATACAGCAGGTGAGAATTATAACTACGAAAGGAAAAAAAGACAGCGTATATTCGCCATGTTTATTCATGACAGATATTGTACGAGTCTCATATCATGATTGAAAATGACTCACTCACTAGGCACAATCAAGAGTTCTTGACTGGCGCTGATGATCAAAATGGAAAACCAAAGTGACTCCCGTCTCAGTTGATATGCAGCAGAAGCAAAACAAAGAGCAAATTGACTTTTGTGGAGATCAAGAACTGATTGCTGAGTGTGGGTTTTTTGCACTTTTCTCATGCATAAATCATAATAAAGATGCAAAATGATCGCATAGGTAATCTTGAAGAATTCAACACTTAGGAGACTCTAATAGCTGTTACGCTTGCAATTACTGGCCAAGGACACAACGTATAAAAAGCCAAATCATTATATTTATGATACATTTTTTCCCTTTGCTTACTTTCATTTAAAGTGAGATTCTAATCTCCCTTCCTGCAGAAAAACATAATTCAAACATTTAAAATGACCTTGTGTACATTATTTTGAGGAAGGCCTCTGCCCTTAGCAGTAACTTCTGCAAAAGCTCAAGAGGTTTATGACTGACCAACACGAAACCAATGACTATGTTAATTTCTATTTTAGCCATGCGCATTAGGCATATGAGTGTCTTTTTGACGTGAATCTCATTTATACTTGAATTATTTGACAGTCTACTGAATCAGAGATGGGTTTTTATTTTTATTTTTTTAAATTTAAAAAAGTTGGATATTCAGCAAGGCTAAAAATCTCATAGACTGTACATGCAGGGTGGGCCAAGAAATAATGATGCATGTGATTATCAGAGAGCGAGTGACTTCAGACTACGTATCTTTAGCCACTTTCACACTGCATTAAGTGTCGAGCCGTGATCCTGTTTGTTTCAGAGAGCACCCACCGCTCTCGTATAACTAGATGCATGACAACCTCAACGCAACAGAGATAATTTCTGTTAGCGCAAAGGGGCGTGGATTTCAGGTTTAAAACTTTACAACCTGGTCATGGGTGGTGGCTTTCCGCCTATGATACTACGTTAAAAGCAGACGATTTTTCGTGTCGACTTCAACGCCTCATTCCACATTGGCCCCTTACACACAGGAAAGCGAGCCAAGAAAAAGCCCGGAAAATGCCAGTTTAGCTGGCTAGTACCTCATGAAGTTGTCTTCTTTTTATATTTTAGCTCATAGTGACTAAACATATCATATCATTTACTAATACCAGAGAACATAAAATTATTTTAAACATGCCTATATTAAATGATGAAATAATATCAGTAACCACCACCACTTTTTAATCTTAACCCCATCTAACTTTGAATGGCTCCTTAACTGTTCAATATCACATCGTTAAGTGGTGGTGACATTCTCAAAACATCCTCAAAGTATATTACCAAGATGATCTCTTCTCTTCAGATCGAGAGTTCCCAGAGTGCAGACGTCGGTGGCATGATGAATGAACTTAAAACATTTGGCATGAGCGCTCCCATCGATCGTCCTCTCCATGTAGATGCTATCAAACACGACAAATGGATACCTCTGTTATTTTTTCTTTGCGACTTTCATCTGTGTTAGTCTTTATCTAAGAGAGGGTGATGAAGGCGAATGTAGTGGCATTTATCGCGTTGTTGGAACACAAGTGAGTGTGAACAGTCTATATTTGAAGCGCTACTTAGATGTATATATAAGATGGTGGTGGAGGAGTCTATAGATGACAACGCTAATGAGTGCTGGAACACATTCTGCTGAGATGAATGTGTGTGAAAGCCAAAGACCCCCCACACGTTCAAACAGTTTATGGTGTCTGGTCCAGGTGCAAAACCTATGTTAAGAACACAAATTGAAACAGAATGAAATAGCATGAAAACCGAACTGGCATTAAGATCACAGTCGTACATAAGTATATTCACAAGTTTATGATTAAACCACGACAGCAGAGAAAATAGGAGCTCTGGAAATCGTTAGGAATTCCGAGATAAGATCAGCAGTGGCTTGCAAAACGTGCTTTTTACCACAGTTCAACCTTTTGAAGCCTCTGACTGACTGATCAGAAATCATGAGGTAAACGTTTGCGTGACGTGAATTAATCAGTCAAGATCATCTGCACATCAGCCTCATAATCACCCTGTGACACAACTGTGCAACACAGACCAAGTTGACTGTTATAGTTGGGCTTAATGTACTGAACACGGATTATGACAAAAAATATCTTTGTTCAATTTTGTAAGTTTTGCATCAGCATTACCTCTTTACCTACATTTTGGCCGTGCTCACATTCAAGTTGTTTTAGGTTCTCGAAACAAAGTGCTATTTTTTGGATAATAGTTACTTAGAAAATGCAATATATATATGGAAAATATGTCTGGAAGGAAATATGAGCTGTCTGAAAGGAGAAGGCTGCCATATTGATGGGCTTAATCAAAAGGTGGCTAAAGTGCTAATGTCCAGGGGAATTTCATCAGTCAAATCAACGCCTCCATCCTCTGCTCCCAGTTAAGGTTTCTTTCATGCCATCTTTGAGTGACAGGATGGATTGATGCGGATGTCGACATGAGCCTGTCTTCCCTAGCAATAGGTCTATTTCTCTTCAAGCATCGCATGAATGGACAAGACAAAGCAAGTGATTGTGCATTCCACAGACATTCTTCTTTTTCTGGAAAAGCCGTAGTGGCAAGCTGGGGCTACTTATTCAGAACATCCCTGCTCAGCTCCGGGCTACCCATTGTGCATATGAGCTGATTCTGAACAACTCTAACACGCCAGCTCTCTGGTGTTATGTGGGCTGTGTCCCCAGCAGGAGATAAGTGCGTTGGCAGGGACGAGGTGAGGGGCTGTGAAGCTGGTGCAAGGACCTCAGTGTTGGAGGGCTGTGTCTTTCAGGAAAATAGGAGGGAAGGCGTGATGAGTGACTGGCACCTGTTTTTGAAGGACCAGATGGCCAGGCGGGGGTTTGTGCCAGCAGGGTGAAGGGACCCTGTGTCGCCGTGTGCATCTGGAGCTTGCTTCGGGATTCTGGCAAAGTGGCGATGTTTGGCGAGCCATCGCCCCTCAGCAGCCTGCAGTACCGAGGATGGAAATTTCAAATGGGCATGGAATGAGTCGAAATGCACCTGATGCTGTGTTGACATGCAGGGAATCAGTGGCAGTCATCCAAATCAGCTCTGAGAGCACGGGTAGCAAGGCAGAGTGGTTTTGGCAGCTTAGCTAGGTGAAGTAGAAGTTGGGGGCTCATCAAAAAAGTTTAGTTTAATTAGAGAACAGCCAGATGAGCTGTAGAGCCAAGCAAGTGCTTTCATTTTCCACCCTCGTCCTGATAATATGTATGTTTTATAATTACGTTCATGCTTCAAATAACTTGATGACATGATGACACTGCTGCTATTCATAATATGATCGGAAATGCTATTGTTTGTAAGAGAGTGCACGGAGTCATTATATTTACATCTACTGTATCGATCCATCAAGAACAAAGCACGAGGCAGTATGTATGCAACCGATATAAGGTATTAAACGGGCTAAGCTTAGAAGCCTGTACTTTGGATTCAGTAATCTATCTGTCCACTGCAGGGTATTTGGATACAGAATTGGGAACAAAGTTCTATTTGAAGCAATTTTGTGTTTGTGACAGTATTTTACATTTCAACATGGGCCACAAATTCTCTTTCTTCATTTGCGTTTTCCTCCAGATCAAAAGATGGTTTACAGTGTAGCTTGAGGTAACTGGAATCTGAATTTTTTTGTTGAACAAAATTACATATTGCATACTCTATACAGCAAATAAACAATTGGAAGAGAGATATACTGTGCTCATCTACAACAATACATTTTGAGTTTTGGGTGTTGTTCCAGGATTTTCTTTTAATTTAACATTTACTATTGCGAAACCCAAAACATGCAGGACCCAAAACATTCCTGCCACCTATGGGGCACAAATCGTTGGCTTTGGCCTAACTACTGAAAGTAGTTCTGTTTTGTATGCATGCAGAAAGTGAACAAAAATGTTTTGGTGGAAACGTTCGATGGATATCTCGAGTGATTTAAGTACCAACCTCTTCGACTGGGAAAGATGCAGTGTCCATGTGTATCCAATAGATCCTCACTGATCAATACTACAGTTCTGGTGACACTCTTCTCTTCTGTTCTGCTTGAATCAACAGCGGATGGTGGATGAAGCCCACGAAGCCTGCCTGTGCTTACACTCTTGGCTGCATAGCCTTTAAAACCCGCCACCAAGTCCCACGGGTGGCTGTCTGGCTGAGAGGAAACACCTCAAAGACACCCCCAGTGATCAATATTTGAGCAGCTTTGTTCTGCCTCAGCTCCCCAATCCTTGTCATATGGGTCCTCATTCCTCTCGCTGGAACGAGCTCCAGGACGTGGCGAGCTCTTTGAGGCCTGTTTCCGGAGGTGATCCAGTACTAGCAGCTAGGACATCACTTGATCCATTATGGATGAACCAGGGAATTCAGTGTCATGTTGTTCGCCTGTAATTGTAGGAAATGACTAGATAACATTGGTGCACAAAGAACAAACATGGATAACAAGGACAAAACAAACCAGCACGCTTTCACACACTAACACACACACAACTACTAAACAGGATGGTCCCCCTGGATCTATCTAGTTTAGGGGGAGGTGGAAGACAAGATATTTAAGGGTGTATCTACAAATAGAAAGAAAGAAGATAGAGTGTGTCTGCTTTTCACCTACACAAACACTCACAAACTACAAATGTGATCCAGCATAATAATAAGTGAAGAATTTAGGAAGTGATTTGTCTTTGATTAGTTGGCAACCTCTTTTGAAAGATATAGCGAATATTTATTTATATATCAATATATATTTTTAGTTTCTTTTTATTATTATTAGCAAAGGGCTATGATGCTTAGTTACTCTGCTAGGAAGCTTCTAAGGTTAATGTGAGTCAAGGTCAGTTCTACAAATATAATAGTGTTATGCTCCGCAATGTAGTTTACCATTCCTGTTCAGGTTGACAGTGAGCTTGTTTTTTCCATGTTTCACTGTTAGAATTCAAGGTTATCCAATGTTAGCTTGCATTTAAAGAGAAAATTGAGCTCTCTCAAGCATAATAGTAATCTCACAATCTTGCTTGAAAACATTCTTATTTTATCTGTGGGTGTCAAAATGTAGAGAATAAGTAACAGTCCATTCAACGCTCCCACTAATTATCAGTGGAATGACTGCAAGAGACAGAGAGCAGCAGTGGAGTCATTATTTACAGCAGGGCTCTGACGCTCTGATATTAACTGACATGCTTTATAGTGTCAGCCCCTTTTCTCCTATGTCTAGTTCGATCCTCTGCATTCGGAGCTATGTAATTGCAATCTCCACAGCGATGTTTTTGGTCAGATTACTCACTGGACATTTTTGATTTACGGCAATGATGTGTAATGAAAAAGAGAGAAACGTCCCTGATGGTTGGGGGTTTGTGGCAGGTGGAAACGCTATCATTTTAAAAAGTTTATGGGCCTCTGCTGTCGTAAAAAGAAAATTAGAACAGCAACTACACTAGTAATTTCTGTTTTTGGGTTCAGCATTTTCATAATGGGCCAGAGCAAGCAGCAAGGCCACATTTTAGGAGGTGGTTAATAGACATTCTGAAAACTGTGAAATTCAATAAGGCGTGGTCTTAATTACTGCCTGTGTTCAGATTTTTTTAAATTCATGCTAGAGCATTAGTAAATAATAAATACTGCTTAAGCTATAACATGCTTGGAGTAACAAGTAAAGTTCACCTTGTCTCAAATCCGTTCATCAGCTGCTGACAAGATCATGTAATGTTAGTTAATTAAGCATTTAATGCAACAATAACTTCAATAACTATTATACTGTGGCGGGCATTGATAAAAAAGCATGTGTTAACCCCTTTTTAAAGGGCATTCAATAAAAACAAAATAAATTAGAGCTGTAACTAATGTTTATTTTGATAATTGATTAATCTGTTGATTTTTTTTTGATTAATCAATGAATAAAAAACAAATCCATCCCTTTATTAAAAACAGGACACTATTTCAAATTGACATTGTGGAATATACACAAACAAACTGATTATGATTCAGTTACTGGCTTGGGCCGTAACATGTCAGAAAATGGGAAAAATGTTGATTGTTGACAGGTTCTAAACGATTAATCATATTTTAAAATAGTTGTCGATTAATTTGATAATCAATTAGTTGTCGATTAATCGATTAATTGCTGCATCTCTAAAATATATATTTTTTTAAAACTCAACTTTAGAAGCAGCCAATAACCCACATTTTAAAAAGTGGTATTATAATAACAGCAAAAGATAATTTCTGAATTCAAAATTGTTTTATAAGTTTGTTGTTGTGTGTGTGTGTGTGTGTGGGTGTGAACCATATCAGAGTTTCCTTTCTTAAAAAATGATAGTCATGTTATGTTTACATTCAGATTTTAGCAAACAACAATGCTGTGTGGTAAAATTGTTAGGCACATTATTGACAATGTTGCACTTGCAGCTAGTTACAGTGGAAGCCCAGAGCAGAACAAAAGCTGATGTAAACTATATAGGTACATAGTTTTAAAAGAAAACGGTGAAGGGATAGCTATAAGCTTTTTTTCCTTGTCTCACTCAACAGTGATGCCTGTGGATGGTTTTCTCTTTGCCCTCAAATGGAACATTTTGCTTGTCAGACCAACATGATTACAAACACCCCACAAGCCTGAGCAGACATGCAGGTGGTTGAGGGCTTCTCCTTGACTGCCCTTGAGGACTGCCTTGTACCAAACACCGTTCTTTGTCTCGGAAATGGCAGCAATTAGCAGCTGGGGCCAAGCTGAGGAGTTATTTTGAGGGTGAGATGGGGCAAACCGAGTGAAGATGTGGAACCCATGAGGAGAGTGCAGTCCTGAGTGAGCCACAGGGGCCCTGAGAGGGAGGCAAGCTGAGGGAGAGCCAGAAGGTCAGGGATAATTAGAAGGCTTTGTGGCCATCTCAAGAGGCTCCAGAGCCAGCCCACAGATGGGCTCTCAGCTCCCAGACACCTTGGAGAAGGTGATGAACAGATACACACCTGAAGGGTGTCACCATGAAAGCAGATACAGTGGACACAAGTGTAAATGAGCATGGGAGCTGACTTCTTTTTTTTTTTTTTTTTTTTTTCTTCTTTGTACCAAAACTGCTTTTGCTATTGATGGATTGAAATAAATGCATCTATGGTTGAAGAGAATCGGTTCAAGGATGCCGGTTGACCTCTTATTTGACTGAATATTGAAAAAGAAAATTCACATTGAAACCTAATTAATCATTTCCATAAAGCGGCACAGAAAATGGATGGATGGATGGACAGTTTTAGTTTGCTCCCATCATAAAACCTTTTTTAATCTCTACAGGCAATATTTTAGGTAGCATTTTAACATTTTTACAAATATGCAAGTTTAAAAAGAAGTTTATGGTAAAAAGCAATGGATTGTACAGTACCGCTTTCATGTGTCTCATGAACAGTTAATGTAAGCCATGGTGATCTACTTTAGATGTTCTTAACTTTAGAAATGGAACTTTTCATGTCAATGATGCTGCCTACAAGACTGCTAATACAATCCTTTCACTGTCCCACATTTGTGGCCTCTCGGAATGACTATTCTACTTGTAAAGGTGGAGTGATACTGGCATCTGTAGTTGACTTTCAACTTAAAATGTCATTCTTATCTATTGGACCCATACCCCAGCCTTCAGCTTCGCCTTCCCTGGTCACCCAGTAGGAAACAAATCTATTCAAGTAAACAGTGTTTTCTCTGCCTCAGATGTAGAACATGCAGAAGGGCTGTGATAATAGTTATTAATGACCTGACGTTTCTATTCAAAAATAGCCACTTCCACAGTGTTTTGCAAGGGGAGCTGAGGGAATCATTTCAGGGGCACTTCAGTGTTTTTGTCTGCAGGCGACATTGGAGTTGGATGCAGTCTGACGTGTGAGACACACATACATAGACTGTGACTACTGGAATGACATTCATTCTACTGAAACCAGTACTACCAATCAGTTGAATTCTTGACAGGCACTGCGGCGGGTCTCCCAAGGCTGTCTGGGCAAAACTTGCTGATATAAGCACTATTATTGGTGATAGCTGTCTGCCAATCAGGTAACATCGCCATTAGGGGTGTTGATGGTCGACTTTACTATTGCGGTTACATGATTAATATAAGAAGCAATCAATATAGCCTCAATTGTCTACATGCCTGTGACTTTAAGTAAAGTCATTTTCGAGCAACATGCCACATAAATGACCTTGCTGTATTATATTCTCACTTTGCTGCTGCCACAACATCTTTGAGTGCTTTGTAGTCAGTGTGGTGGATGACGTAAAGGCTATACAAATGTATAATGACAGAGGGTCAACTTTCTACTGCAGCTCCGACAACTGAGGCGGTGAGAAGAAATTACTTCTGATTGATATTTCGCCTCTTGTCACCAGTGCAATTTCATGTGGTGACGGATGGGATTGAAAGGTTCTCCCCGCAGAGATTCTGTGTTTCGCTCCAACGCTTTGTAAATAAGTCATGTGTGTAATATTTTAATGAAGGTTCCAAAGGAAGTAGGACTAAGTGGGTGTCTTGGCTAAGCTACACGGGTCACCTGTACCAAATCTTTGCATGATGGATTGTATGCATTTACTAAGCTTTGTCTAATGTGAAGCTTAATGTTTCAGCATGCTAATTTAACATCACGCATGACATCCAAATATCAGCTAAATGTCACATTCATTAAGGGATTTCAGGATGTGGGACAGCCCTTCTTTCTGCTGTGGATGGAGCTACTGCCTCAAGGTCTTAACTGGGTACAGGGTGGTGGGTAGGGAGTCCCAAGGCGGGGTCATCCTCTGAGACCATACCCATCTGTGTGTATGCCCATGCCAAAATAAACACATTTGCACATTGGTTCAAAATATATAATCCAGACATATTGCTAGCTGTGTACTGCTGTAGAACAAGAAGTTCGCATGCTTTTGTTACTGAATTTGCTCCCGCTTGACATCGTGTTTAGGTCAAACAAACATTCACACTCAATGCACACCTATGGGAAATGTATTCTTCAATTATCATAACCTACATGTTTTTTTTTTGTTTTTGTTTTTTGAGAGAAGGGAGTACTGATCCCACCATGGGCAGAAAATGCAAACTCCATGTGCCGTGTTTATATATACTGAATATGTCAGCTACACTGCACACATCCTAAAGAAAGACATTGACTATACTGGGCTGGTGACATGCTTACCAATCATCCCCATCTATAGAAATGATGGATAGTGTTGTAAATATTCTGTACATACAATTGTTTTATAACACTAAAATGCCAATTTCACTGTGCAAATGATACATTATTGCAGCTCTGGCGAACAGCAACTTTCAGGTTCAATATTAGCTTGCCTACTGAGTATTGATGACACCAAATAAAAGGTCAACCAGATGGCAGATACCTTCGCACTTCCGCGAAATGTCTGAGCTCAGGAGCTTCCTGTGGCGTTCTGATGACTCTATAAGCTCCGACTTTGGCCTTTTCCCCCTTTCAAGCACCCAAAGAACACAATTGAGTGTGTTGTGTGTGCGTGTGTGTGTGTGTGTGTGTGGTTCTGATTGGCATGCCGGGGTTATGGATGAAGGTGCTGACCCGATCATTAGTGAAATGGCTTTGTGATGCTCACCCAAGCTGTCTGTTTAGAGACAGAATAAAAGTCACCCTTTTTAATGAGGCTTGGCGACCCCTCATTCACTTCATTAATTACACTCTACAAACTCAATTCTTGTCATTAAAGTTTCACTTTTTCCAAGAACATCCAATGGGCTTCATTAATCTAGCGCTATGCCTTTAATTATTTATGTATCAGCCTGCCTTGACCACTCTGTTAAAAATGTCAACACTAAATACTATCCTGACAGTCCATCTATGGAAGAGCTCTTGGAATCTATTTGGAAAAAGAGCAGGCACTTTTAAACTAATTATAGTAACCTTTTAAGAACCTCTTAAGAACTCACAATGCATTCCAGTTTCTTTGACCTTCGAACCAATTCTTCCACTAAAGAAATACTTCAAAATTGGTGAAATTGAATCAAACAGTTCCAAGGTCAAAGTGCTGCCATCATAAAACATTCATTAACAGTATCTGGTAGACAATGTTTCAAATAACATTTTAACATTCTTGTCTTCCATACGAGCATAAAAAGGGGTTTACCACTGTAAAACTAACAATAAATACTGTACTTAACCTTATAAAGTTGAGATTAGTTTGGTCCTCAAAATGTAACTAGTGTCTAGAGCCACAAAACATTGAGCAAATTTAAGATGATAGCTGTTTTGACGGGTGCAACAATTTACCTTTTGTGGATTATGTTTAAAGATATAACACATATGACTGGAAATTGATCACCAGTTTGTTAACAAAAGAATGAGTGCGTTCTGGATTTTAATCACTGGTGGATGGCTGTTGGCCATCGCAGCGGGAAATATCGATAGGCGTCATGCTCCGTGTTAGGGAAAATCAATGTAAGGTTGCAGGGAAAGAAAGAATTGATGGAAACAGAGGGCAGAGAGAGAGGGGGAATTGAAATGAAATGATTTTTTTCTACATAGAAACTACTTGCCACAGAATTAGGCACACTTGCACAATCTTATGAGATTCAATACAAAAATCATATTCATATGTATCAAAACATGTGATTTCACAAAGATAAGATGACACTTTTGATTGACAATATCAGCAAGGGACTACTTTACAATATCTATTGTATTTATACACCACTGCAAACTACAACTACAATCTAAGAACCGAGCATTATAATTTCGGTTAAGGCAATATTTTTCAAATTAGATCTCATACAGTAATGTGTAGTGTTCAAACCTAGTGATATCCAACTGCTTTACACTAACCAGTGATAGATAATAGACCGTCCATCCATCCATCCATCCATTTTCTGAGCCGCTTCTCCTCACTAGGGCCGCGGGCGTGCTGTAGCCTATCCCAGCTATCATCGGGCAGGAGGCGGGGTACACCCTGAACTGGTTGCCAGCCAATTGCAGGATAATAGACCAATGGATTATTAAAAGATGGAAGGGGAGGGGGGGGGGGGCGACAGGGAATGTCAGAAATGTTGATGAGAAGGATAACAATGACACAGAAGAAGGACAAAAATGTAGAGCGATAAGTAAAAAGGAAGAGACGGGGAAAGACGAATGGAATGACCAACAAAGCAAAGGAGTGGAGATAACGTAAGGAAAAGACATTTCTTGCACAAAGACAGCAACCTGACAAGCGTATTATTCCAACGTGACCCCCTTGTCACTCCTCCACCATAACCGGTCCACTGCTTGCTATTCTCCCCACAGACAAAGTGCTGCCTCTGCCATGACACAGCCAGCTGAGTCTCGGGACTGAGGAGGCCTGCAGAACACCGACAGGCCACGCCAAAGCTAATTACCCCTCAGAGACATGAGGAGGATCACTCAGCTGTGTCACACAAACACACACAACCCCACGAGCACACACACACAAATATAAGCAAGGATTAACCCCCGTCCCCGCCTCGTCTCTGGTGACAGTGACTTTTTAATGAATGAAGAGAGCTTTTTAAAGCATCTGGTGTCGTCGTTCAGCCACCATCCAGAAATCCATTTCCAAATAAAATTTCTTGCATGGCCAATCAATAGTAATCAGGAATAACTCAAAAGTAGCAAATGTTCAGATTGCAGATTTTGATGCTTGAACGCATTTCATCATGCCATTTGTATGCCCTTGGATACTGATGTGTGTCTAATTTCATGTTTGCTGCACGCACAGGGTGCATTTAGCTTTTATGGCAACTCCTCATAGTCTGCTAAATAATAACTGGAGAGACATGTTTCTCATCCAATTTGCTGAACACGCCTTCAGAAAGGCAGATGATGAATATTAGCCTGGATAAGTGTTGGGCGGTCACCATGAATGATCATATTGCTGCTGTAGTTTAGGTGACTACATTTGCTGAAGTTTATTCCTCATTATTTGCATGTTTGTTGGAAAAGTCAAGCTTTTGTTTAAACTCTTCTATTTTGCCCAAAACAAAATAAAATGAAAATAAATGATAGAAATAAAATAAATAAAAAATTCCAATAATGCTTATGACTGAAAACATCAAACAAATGTATGCAATTTTCTTTCTCTATACCAACATATGAGGTTGCAGGGGGACATCAGTTCCATCATAAACATTTCACATTTCAGAATTTTCTCTTTAATTGTCCCAAAACTATGCACACTGTGCGCCCACCTGACAGCGAGCCCCCTGGCCAATCATCAACGGGAATGGACTATTTGCTCACAAAATGGTAAACCTCGCCCCATCCTTTCTTGTGAGAACCAGATCCTTTCGGGGTTGCTCTTTTTATACCCAAAAGGATATAAATGTGTTCACCTGTGGAACGTTCCAAGCAGGTGTTTTTGAGCATTCCTCAATGTCCCAGTCATTTGTTATCCCCGTTCTAGCTTTTTTGGAACGTATTGCAGGCATCAAGTTCAAAAAGAGAGAATATTTGCAAAAAAAAAACAATAACGTTCATCAGTTTGAAATTAAATATCTTGTCTTTGTAGTGTATTCAATTGAATATAGGTTGCAAATGATTTGCCAATCATTGTATTCCGTTTTTATTTACGTTTTACACAATGTCCCAACGCGGCACGGTGGACGACTGGTTAGAGCGTCAGCCTCACAGTTCTGAGGACCCGGGTTCAATCCCCGGCCCCGCCTGTGTGGAGTTTGCATGTTCTCCCCGTGCCTGCGTGGGTTTTCTCCGGGCACTCCGGTTTCCTCCCACATCCCAAAAACATGCATTAAGTGGAGACTCAAAATTGCCCGTAGGCATGATTGTGAGCTCAGAAAAATGGATGGATGGACAATGTCCCAACTTCCTTGGAATTGGGGTTTGTAAAGGGACAATACATTCCCTAATTAATTGAAACATTGCATGGGTGGCAAGAATGGAGGCCAGCATTTCTGATATATGGTTCTTTAAAATACCAGAGATATACTGTATGGTTCTTTTGAAAATGACTGACTAAAAAACCCAGGAAACAACTGCGTAGGGTGACTATTTAATCCAAAAGAGATGATTCCACTAATCTAATCAATTAGTTTTATTAGTCCCACACACAGTGTATTTCAAATGTGAATCACAGAAAATGTGAGTCATTCCATTGGTTATCTGTAGCTCGACAATCATTTAATAATGTGTCCATTTCATGGTTACAAGAAAACAAAAATATTATTACAATTGCGTATTTACCATAGTGTTCAAAAAGTTACCCGGGGTAGCTTTTACATAAAACTATGACACTGCAGTACAAGACAATGCTTCTCATCAGGACATGGCTTGCCAGTGGCAGACATGAGGGAGTTATGGCCCCCAAGGGTGAATATCTAAATGAGCACAGCAAACCATGCAATGCTTACTTGCTCTCGGTCTCACGGGGGCTTTCCCCAAATGGTAGCACTCTTACTGATGAGGCAAATGTGTTAATTTGGTGAACCAAGGTTATTTGTCGTTAAGTGTTATTTCATCTAGCCTTACTTCACTGAACAAGTATATTTTATTTCAGAGCTGCAACTGGAGCTTCTAAGTAGAAACAAATGGGTGGGACAAAGTATATCATTCAAAGTTTAAATTTGGGTTTATCCTCATTTTAGGATTCCACTGATTAGAAACAAATTTGATGCTTTAAAATCATAATTTAGAAACAGAATGGGAACTAATCTAAGAACATGTTTTTTTTTTTTACGTGACATTTATATTTGATATACTGATATATACTGTACATTTGAACAGTTTCCTTGAACATCAACAAAATGGTTAATGAAATTGTATATTAATAGGAACTAAAAATATGCATATTGACCGAATAACTATAGATCTGTTCCTGATTTATTTGGATTTTCCTGTTTTGTACAAACCATACCTTTTAACATGTTACAATAAAGCACTTCTTCAATGGCTTCCAATCGTTATTGTTAACCTTAAAAATATGCAAACAAATACCATAAGATTTGCCAAACAAGCCTACATGCTACACATTTCCCAGTAAATAAATGTTTGGTAAATGGTTTTACCTGCATAGATAGATATGGCCTAACATGATATCTCACTATCTATCCTTTAAATTCATCCATGTCTCCTAGAAGTTGCCATTTCAGTGACAAGCAACACTGAACACTGTTCCGCATTGAAGAACATTGTTCAACCTGTCTGTGCCCTTTTGTTTGTGTCAGTTTGTGTGTTCCAATGCCCTATTGGTTATCAGTCTGGAAGTGGACGTGCCAAGCATTTCTCCCATAATAATATTAAATACCCTTAGAAGAGGCTGCTAATAGATGACGAGCATACAGAACATTACCAACCATGACAACGTGTTATTTCCACTATCTAATAAATGAAGCCTTCACATGCATTTTGTGTCTTGACACTCCCCATTTTACCTTCACCGTGCACTTTTCCCCTTTCCCCCTCCTTTGCACATGCATGAGTCGTCACCGCTATATTTCATTAACACCGAAATGAGGCCAAGCTTGCTCGAGCCTGCTACTAGAGACCCTTAATTTTCCATTTGGCTTTATTTAAATAGCAGACATGAGAGTCCTTGCACTCTGAATCTTAATTGGAAAACTAAAACATGATGAACGCATGCATTCAGGGCAATCCAATCACGAGACCCTTGGAAACCAGATGGCTTTGAAAAGGAGGGATTTTTTTTTCATGTGGATTCTATGAGCTCTTTTGGAACTGCACCCGATACCTATTCATTTCTCTTACAGCATTTTTATTGCATCAACTGCCCAAAACAAACAGCAATAAAAGCAATGTAACCATGGATACACAAGAGCCACATCTTTCTTTTTCCCCTTGGTTGCCAATGCCATTGAAATGTTATTCTTTTGAATTCAAGCAGGAGGAGTTTTGCACCGCACCCCGGTTTGTCAACGTTCAGAATGTTGTGTGGAACAGAAACAATGCACTGCTGTTTTAATGTAACATAATGTTAAGCAGGAGTGAGAAACACTGAAACAGAAACAGTGATCTGTCCATTAGTGGTCTTCTATCACTAGTTTGTGTCATTACAAGAGAGACAAGAGTCACATTTTAGCCCGTCACCCTGATTGACTGAATGTGTAATCTCTTGACAGAGCTAATGAACACATCAGCTAATTAGAACCACAGTCAGTGTGCTTTCAATAAGTCACAGAGTTACACATGATACATGTTTATCTTGTCTGTGCGATAGAGCCTGCAGACATCACTTGACTGTCATGTATTTTTCTTGAATTGTTTTTCAGTGTGACTGTTGTTTTCCTTGCTCCAAGTAATTGTCAAGATGTCAGGTAGTCTGCATAGACTATTTTACATAAGATGAGGAAGGTGGAGAAAGGAGACAATAAAGAGTTAGTGCCAGCAGTGTTGTTGTGTTTAAATGTTTAAAATAAATAGGTAAGGGAGGCAGCGGATAGATAGTCCACATCTATCCAGCACACATCCATGCGGCAATCCTCATAGTCTCTCATAGTCCCTGAGCAGGAACACCAAGGTAGCTGTAATAGCTTCTGCTAACACCTTCCATGAGGTGACCTGCCCAGAGAATAAAGAGGATCGGCCTCTTCACTAATGACAGGTACTGTATGTATGGAGAGGAGTACCAAAGCAGCTGAGATTGTCATTGTGGAACAGTACTCAGAATAGAATCTTACTCAAGAGACCGATTACAGTTCAGTGTGTATGGCATGCTGGTAGTAGAAGATATACTAGTTAACTCAGATGCTAACACTCTCAAGCAAATAATCACTAAGGGATAGCCGGAGTCACGCACTTTCATGTCAGTTATTATAAAGGCACATAGCTGATCCATTGATTAAATGGTATTCTGTAAATTAAGTTAATGGTAACAAACAGTGCCCTGCTTTCGGCTGGCTACTGGTCCACAGTGTACAGCTCCTCTTGCCCAAATTCAGCTGGTGCAGGCTCCAGCTCACCGGCGACCCTCGTGAGCATAAGTGGTATAGAAAATGGATGGATGGAGTGAAACAATGTAAATACTCTACATAATGAATGTCATACACTGTAAAAACCGTAATGTTTATGTAACATGCTAAATGTTACAAGATAGTATGGAAAGTCCAATCCAGTAAATATGATACACCTTTTACACATTTACATTAGTACTGTCAAAGCTAAGAATAATGTTCAATACTAAATACAGTAAATATAGACAGTGCCCTAGTCATAGCTCTTCCTACTGTTTCTCATTGAAATTTTCACCTCTTGTAGCCATTGAGTGCATGCATTATTTTCGACTTCTTGTCTTTGTGAGAGTTTACTCATTTGATTTTGCATGAATAAAAGGTTAAAACATACAAAACAACAGGGAACTTTTACAGTACTAGCAGAGGCTCCATTGGGAATTATTTTCTCTTGATATACTGTATAATGTCGCAAGCTATTGCTTCTGCGCAAAAGGGGTTATTAAGTGAGTTGTAATCCACAGGCAACAAAGTCTCGAAGTATATTTATTCCTCTATTCTGTTTGTGCCATAGCCCTGAGACTTGGAACAGCAAGAGATGTCATTATCCTCTTGAATTGTCAGAATAGCTAGCAACAGAGTCACCAGGCAACAAGGCTATACAGTACCAGTCTCATTTAAAAGTGTTTGCTTCCGTACTCTCAGCAACCACTTCTGTACACATGTACACAACTGCACACTCCCCCCAAATCCCCTCTTTTTTAGTCTTTAAATCAGCCCTAATCCGTTTGGGTCAAACCAAAGTCCTCCAAACAAACATAATGGACAATAATCAGCTCTGCAGCAGCAAGTGCATTGGCTTACTTGGTCATGCTTAGATGAACAAACAAAGTAACAGTGTTTCTTATTAAAAAGAGGCGGTTATTAATCTGATGATCTCCAGTCCCTATTTGACACACACGCGCGCACACACACGTAGAGCTACACGAAACAACCTTAACAGGATTTGAAAACCAATTATCTCCTGCTCAAAAATCTGTTGCATTTTGGAGCCAACCATTAACCAGACCTGTTTTAGACCCCCTATAGCAGACTCTTGCAATTTAACAGGATCATATTATCTTGATATAATAGCTAATCTAATCTAATTGATTCTTCATTGATGTTGTGTTTTCTTTGTGATTTGGTAACATTCCATCAAGTGTTGCAATCATATATTGACACGTTTTCAAAAAATAATGTTGGCTAATTATGTTTGTTGTTTTGTAGCATATGATTTTAGACAGCGCGGCACGGTGGACGACTGGTTAGAGCGTCAGCCTCACAGTTCTGAGGTCCTGGGTTCAATCCCCGGCCCCGCCTGTGTGGAGTTTGCATGTTCTCCCCGTGCCTGCGTGGGTTTTCTCCGGGCACTCCGGTTTCCTCCCACATCCCAAAAACATGCATTAATTGGAGACTCTAAATTGCCCGTAGGTGTGACTGAGAGTGCGAATGGTTGTTTGCTTGTATGTGCCCTGCGGTTGGCTGGCAACCAGTTCAGGGTGTACCCCGCCTCCTGCCCGATGACAGCTGGGATAGGCTCCAGCACGCCCGTGACCCTAGTGAGGAGAAGCGGCTCAGATAATGGATGGATGGATTTTCGACAGCAGTTTTGAAAACCTGCTACAACAAAGCCCTTCCATTTTTTTTCCCCTTAACTCCAGTCATGTTGCTGGTCCAGTCGCTCAGAATACTGATACAACTGTTGATAGTATAGTATTATTTTGTATTATTATTTCGTATTATAAGTAATATTGTGCAACTTTTTCATATACTCAGTCCAATAGTATGTTTCTACGTCATCATTTATGACGAGAAGTTTGACAAACTTTGACAAACTTGGGTACCAAAATGCAACTCAAACAGGCAACATGTTTGTTTGGTCCATGTCCCAGCATTTAATCCTCCTTTTTACCCAGATATCCATTTGATAAATTCCACTATCAGTTAATAACAACGCTTCTTGCTATGCTTTCATACATTGAATACAGAACTGTGAAACGGCTTGATGGAAAAGTGCTGCCTCTCAATTTTATTTTTTTTCTCTACTTCAGATGTTCTCTGTACAGCATCCCTAATAACAACAGCAGCAATTAAAATATACTGTACAATATATGATACATGGTTTGCTTTTGCTTTGTACAAAGAAAAAAATGCAGTTAATCACTGCCCTCAATTTTCTCCCTGGAGAGGCTGGATAAACTTCTAGCGTGCCTCATTCAACTTGTTTGTGGGGCATTCCTTTCAAAGGGCTCCACCGGTATGAGATCTGGTAAAGGACAACGCCATAGAAGAAATGAAATACTGATCAGTCAAAATACTTATGAGCCCTTGAAAATAGATGCTACAATTATTAAAAAGGTAACCAGTATATTTGACTGAAACCAATGGAATTAAGATGAAAGACTCCAAAACACTAGATTTGATTTGTTTCAATTTAAACCATTGTGGTGGTATATAAAGACAAAGTAATAGCAATGGGTATACTGGGGATAGCTTCCTAGTTTATCCTTCCAAGACACTGTCATGATGTGATCAACCACCATCAATGACACACCAAGTCCCTTCTCTCTTTCATACATGAATCTGTTTCAACTGCTGACTGGAATCAATCATGGGTTCTGGTGTCCAGTTCTTTAAAGAATAAGCCATCACAGGTCTCTGTGTGTCTCTCTGCTTCTTTGATTCCTTATCACTACTGAACCACCTGTCTGAGCCCATGCGCCCTACCTGTCATGGGCTCTGCTCTACTGAAAATTAATTTTACCTCTTCCTCTGACACCTCCATCCCCATAGCTGACCCCCTCTTGCTGTAGCTTCTAATTCTTAAACTATTACAATACATCAGTCAGCCATATGTTTCCTACCATTGTACTTGTCATACAACTATTGTGAAAGCACATAACAGCCAATTACATAATTGTACTATTGTAATTCTAACTCGTATTTATGTCTGCCAATTCATTGCACAGTATCAGTTTGTGTTCCAGCCTCTTTCTCATCTTACCACGGGCATATCAAATAACGAGGTCCACAAGGTCAAGACGAGGCACAAAATACATCAGAAACTTGTTTACATTATGTGAAGTATGTCAATGGACAGTGATGTGATGACACACATATGCATGACTAAATGGTAAGAATTGAAATGAACACGTGACCACCAGCTGTAGTATTTGAAATTAACTTTGAGGCTGAGATTGGATCACATTTTATGGATCTTGCATAGTTGTTGTAGTAATAATGGTATTCCTATGTCTAAAACCCCCTCTGGTATATGACCAAAACCTTTCAGGGAAAATATGTCAATGTACTGAGCCCAACCAAATGCTGCTTACACAATATCAATACTATCACAAAGTTAAAATATCGTAAAGGGAGAATGTGTGGTATGGGATGAGTATGCGCAAGACGGTTAAAGCAATGCTTACAAAAAATAAAAAAATAAATAAATTGGTGGCCACACAAAAAGTTGACATTTTCACTTAAGGGTGTTCTCACTTATGTTGCCAGCGGTTTAGCCATTAATGGCTGTGTCGGGTTATTTGGAGGGGACAACAGTTTTACACTCTTGTCGAATGAAAAGATATACTTAAATATTTAGTAAAATACAGTGTACTGTACAAGGGTAAAATATATTCACCACCCATTATAGTGAAAATAATAAAGCAAAATACCATACAGAAGTTGGAATTTACCCAAAACTCTAAAACTGATAAGACACCTTATTCAGATTAAAATATGATAGAAAACACTTCTGAGCCTACATAGCTAATGCTTAAGTACCCCAGCAATCCACCACTCCTTCACTCCCAAACATTGAAGTCAGCCACCCGTTCCTTGCACCCACTGAAACCCGCCCCCCACACTTACTCTATCTGTCATGCCTGGGATAAGGTGTTGCTGGGCAGAATGACTGACTGCCTGCAAAGCGTTACTTGTGCCGTTTGGTTTACTGTGCAGCCACCGAAGTATAATTCGGTGTGACGCTTCTGCATGGGTAGAGGATGCAATGTTCCATCACACCGTTAATGTATTTCACCAAGCACAGCAATATTGAAGATGCATTAGTAATACACAAACTATAAATATCATCTAAACTTGGGTGGCTGAATAAAATGGATCCTACCCACACCCACCTTTTTATACTACCACAATGGGTCATTACATTAACAGTAAAACGGAGCAATGATGATAATGTTGTCCAAATTGCAGTACACTTTTTTTCTGCTCTACTATGAAGGACTCTGGGTAGTCTTTTCATCGCACAATAAAGTTTAATGGCGTTATTAAACGGAGCAAAGTATTTACTGGATGTAATAGTGGATCCGTTTAAATTGGCAAAGTAGGCAATGTGTGTATATTTAATGGATTATTGGCTTACCAGATATATACACGTCTCTGAATCAAACAAGTAATTGCTCTCTAATTGCTATGTTGGCATCACTTCTGCCATTATATCAAATGAACAAGCATAACAAACAAAATTCATGATTCAGGTGAAAAGCAAAAACTGGTTTTGTTGGATCCATGAGCTGCAAGGCACAGAAATGCATTACTTGAATCAAAGGATGAGAAATTTCCAGCGCAAGGAACAAGGTATTGAACTGGATCTTTTCAAATTGGCAGGGATGGAGAGAGAGATTTCATCAACTAAAAGGACAGTGTGAGTTCCTGCAGGAAGAGAAACAGCGTGATGACTCAAAAGATGACCCAATGCCACTGATAAGACACAATGCCTCAGAGACAGTTCACTCACTGACACCCAATAATCAATGTCCTTTGAGTTTAAAAGCATCCAATGAGTTTCTGGGACACGCCACTGAGGGCCGGTGTTATCAAGAAATACATTTCTTCTGAAATAACGCAAAAAAAGAATAGTAATAATAATATGGCAATTAAATGAAATTAAATGAAATTTTATCCATGAGCCTTTGGCTACAGTCTATCCAAGTCCAGGTATATAAAACATCCATCCATCCATTTTCTGAACTGCTTATCCTTACTAGGGTAACGGTTGCTGGAGCCTATCCCAGCTGACTCTGGGCGAGAGGCGGCGTACACCCAAAACCAGTCAATCGCAGGGTACATAGAAACAAACAACAGGTTCACAGACACATTCACACCTACAGCCAATTTAGAGTCTTCAGTTAAGCTACCACGCATGCTTTTGGGATGTGGGAGGAAACCGGAGTGTACCCGGACAAAAACATATAAAGCAATTTTAAAAAATAAATAGAATTTCCACTCAGGGATGAATAATAATGATAATTGTAATGACACATATAGTATGTAAAAATGCTTCCATAGTTGAACCTATTGTTTCTTCATACAAAAGCTTGGCTTGTACATTATTACCAATTTATCAATATTTTCAAAGTGGTAATAGTGGAACCATAAAAGTTGAACAACGTAAGTACTGAATATGCCTCAAACATTGCAGAGAAATTTGGCTTGCATAATTATACGGAATGTCACGTGCAACATCACCTAATCTTGTAAATATGAACATCTGAAGGAATATAACCACAAGTGTATTTTATTTTTTCTAATGCCGCCATCTCTGTCATGGCTGACCAGTTCAATATTGCTGAAGCAACAAGAAGTCCATCCATCTTCCATCCAACTTCTATATTCTATACCATACTTTGGGCCCCTGCCTGCCAGCCGAGGGCCCCGCAAATGCTCAGAACCCTAAATCAGTTGTCGCTATGCTGCTGCTTAGTAGAAAAATTGACAGCGCATACAGGAATGGCTTAAAGACATCCAATGTAAAGGCTTATAATATACAGTATGCCTGTCATAGTCATTGTACAGCATGTCAGCTGCATGTTTTTGTCACAGTTTGACCTTGATATCTAAAAGCATTGATACATGTGTGAATTACTGTGTGAGTGAATGTGTGTATATGCATGTCCGCACACACGTGTATGTGCTGACAGTGCTGGTTGACAGACTTGACTGTTGTGTTGTTCCAGGCTTCACAGATATACATGCTCAGCATTTAGGAGACTTAAAGACAAGAGAAGGGGTAAGTTACCTATCATTTGATGCCGCCTGTCTTGCATAATCCCACACTTTCCGATTGGGAGAAAATGCTGATGAAGCCACGAAGCAGAACAATAGAAGACAGAAAGAGAAGGGGAAAAAAGATAGTCTGGGCTGCCCTCTTGGTTGGATGAATGCAAAATCCTGAGTAGGCAAGCAAACCCCTCCTCACTAAGTTTGTGTTTTCCAGTCTCATTTGACAGGCTCAGCATTCTAATGAAAGACTGCGATGCCTTAAAGCTCTGTTTGAGTCCCATTTGTCTCTTTTGTTAATATGCAACTTGCACCTGCAGTAAAACTCCATAACATAAGCAAATCTTGCCAGCACAGAAAGTTTCCCTTCAATGAATTGGGTGTAAAGCAACAAGAAAAGTGTATGACAAGGTAAAAGAGGAGTCACATTTATTAGATTTTTTTCCCCCTTGCTTAACACTTTTTTTTTACTACTTTTCATTCTATGGGTCCTGTCTGAGCACCAAAATCCTTTGGATCAGGTATTGAATCATCAAAAGCAGAATATGGACTCCAGGCTAGCCCAGTCATCTTAACACTAAACCTGGAGAACATCAACATCTAACAACTTCAAAAGTTTTGCTCATCTGGAACTTTTGAAACAACCTGAGGCTCTTTTATACGTCTGTGTATGTGCGTGTGTGTGTGTGTGTGCGTGTAGGTGTTTCTGCACGTACTGTATGCATGAAAGCATTTTCATTTCCAAATGAAAACGCTGCTGACCAGCTGCTACCTTATGCTTGTCAAGGCATTGGCTTGCTACACGTTGAGCAGCAGGAAATCTTGGCAATTGCTTTTGCACTGTTGTACATAACCAATCAACAACAGAAAGCCAAAATTGCGCTCCAGTATTTTGCACTTCATTTACTTTCTGCAACCAACAGACATTTTATTTTAGTATTACATGTACTCTAGGTGTTGTCACGGTGACAGACTGGTTATCACATCTGCCCCACAGTTCTGGGGACCGGGGTTCAAATCCCGGCCCTGCCTATGTGGAGTTTGCATGTTCTCCCCGTGCCTGGGTGGGTTTTCTCCGAGCACTCCGGTTTCCTCCCACATGCGTGGTAGGTTGATTGAAGACTCTAAATTGCCCGTGGGTGTGAATGTGAGTGCCAACGGTTGTTTGTTTCTATCTGCCCTGAGATTGGCTGCCGACCAGTTCAGGGTGTACCCCGCCTCCCGCCCGAAGATAGCTGGGATAGGCTCCAGCAGCCCGCGACCCTTGTGACAATAAGCGGTAGAGAAAATGGATAGATGTACTGTAGGTGTAATTGTGCATATCACACACTGTAAAATCAGTGGTACCTCAAAGGCCGCATACATTGTACAAATTAATGGGAAAAAATATGCCTAAAAAATTGGCAACAAATAGGTCGAAGTCTAGTCAGTGGAATTCATTGCTAATGATAGCAGCTAGTATGTAGTGTGTTCTTAATTTTACGTTTCCTAGTGATCTACTTCATTTTGAACTTGACTGTGTCTAAAGTGTCATTTATTGTTTTTATGCATTAGTAATATAGTGGGTAATGTATTTTATTTTACAGTAAAACATTTCTTAAAGCATACACCGTACAGTTGATAAAGGTTTGCGTTAACACAAAGAGATAACTCAAACTTAACTTTGTTATAACTGATTAATTTCCTGAGGAAAAGACAATCGAATATGGAACTTACTAAATGAACAGATTTTTCTTTACCTTTAATGTTCTTGAAATACATAAATACATAAATACAAATAATAACAAAAACATGATTATTATTGTGTTTTCCTGAACAGCTGAGACGTTAATCGCTATTATGGTCTTAAAACCATTTCCACTGTAACCAAATTGTCATTTGTTACAATGAAAGCCATGTTATAACTTTGTCCAGCTTTGTTTCATGACAGGCTTCACATGCTGTGTTTTGACCACAGCCCTTTGAAAGCTGAACAGCTTGTCGATGAAGAGCAACAGAAAGGACATCAAAATAATAACGGAGTAGTTTACTCCACCTGGGTGGTGCTACAGGAAAGATGGAGTGGTGACACTTGCCTGGATGTGGACCTCTTTGATTGGTCTTCTACTCTCATTAGCTGTCATCTCTGTGTTATTACTGAGGTATATATTGCTGTAAAGTTTGTTCTTTCTATTTTTCGCCCTTTAGTGATGGACCTGCATTTTAATTTCCCTCATTGCTAAGTTAAAACTCAAAATCCCTTGTATGTCTATTTGGAAAATGTTACCCATTCCCACATCACTAATTCAATCAGTAACAATAACCATTCCAGGTGATACACTTTGTTTTGTTTATGTATGTACTTATCATTGTATTATGGTATAAACATTTTAAATGTATTTTACTTGGTAATAGCATTTTTTAAACAAACAATCCCAATTAAACCATGCTCTTCTAGATTCCAGTTATGCAAAGCAACATATTGTCAATGTTTGCACAGCGATGGCATGTCAAGTCTAACAACACAACATGTAAAAAGAAATGTACTTTTGGGCAAAGAGAACTAGCAGTAATTGAATTCCACTTAATATAACACTGTAACCTGAACAAAGAGAGCATGATCCAGACTAAACTGTCACTTGATAGCAGTAAAGTGTCAACCTTTAACTCTAGCAACCACAAACATTTTGGAACAAATCACTCAAATAAAGAAGGTTCTCGCTCTGCTAAATTGTTACTAGTAGAGCAGGCACAATAATTTGGCTTCATCCTAAAAAGAGTTATATTTTGTGGTTGGTGCTGTTGACATGTATCAAAACAGTTAATCAGTCAGTAGTAATATTTGAAGCTGCGCGACCACTTCTGTCCATGCTCGTCGCTGCATTAAATACATCCCTAAATTATATGACTCAACAAACATGAGCCTGTCTATTCAGAAAGTTTGGCCAACAGCCCGTGAAATTGCGCCTTTTGCATGCAGCAGCCTGTGAACCACTTGGCAAGAGACTGATCGATGGTGAGATGAGGCAGGGTTCTGATAAACGAAGCTGGCATTTGTTTGAATGCTCGCCCACTGCCTCTGGGAACCATCTCTAGACAGTCCACAAATGAACACAACCAGTTCCCAACCTGTTCCTCCAAGTGAATTCATGTAATTCACAAAAAAACGTGAATCAAAGCGACTTTATCATTTTCGGTGCAAACAACAGATACCCGGTAGCCTTTTCATTCTTTTTCCATTTCAAATGAAACATTGGTGCCTATTCTATCACCAAAACTCACTTATTTGCTTTTGTTTTCATTTGTCTTGCTGCATGTTGAGGGAATAAAATCAGAGGTGTATCCCTCTGATGGAATAGTTCTATATTCATGCTGTCTTCACATGTAAATATTAAGCTGTCATGTGTAAGCTCACAGCTCACATGGGGAACTTGGTATACCACACACGCCTTTGCTAGCCCCAGTTCTATTTTCCTGCCAAACCAGAACACGCTGCACATTATCACACAATTCTGCAAGTATGAAGTGAATTGCATCAAACCTAGACAATTACCTTAATAATATAACTATTCTTGAACCAGTTCTTTTCTGTGCATTGTTAATTACATACAGGAGGTTAGCAAACAGCTTATTCATAATGATCTCCCCTGGGTCCCTGAGTTCTTATACTGTAGTGTGCTAATGGGGTTACTCCTCAGCGGATATCCGTACAGACACAACCAAACATGCATCATCTGTGTAAACAGTGACAATTTACATATTCAGCATTATAGACATGACCTAAAATAATATCATCAAAGAAGATTCACGTTGTAGTAACCTTGAACATCACAAGGTTTAAAAAAAGACAAAGCATGAATATCCTACATCTATGTCGACCGATACAGTATTCATTGAGTGTCAAATGTAGGTAGATTTGTAGTCGCTTTTATGAAAAATAGTTTTCAGAGGGGTCAAAAAATTTATAAATCTTGTGACAAAGTCACTAAGCTGGTAACAATGAGTGTATCCTGGCAGTTAGGAGTAAATGCTTTGCTCTGTGCTACCTCACCACTGCTCAGAAAGTAAACTGGCACCTTTCAATCAACCAATCTGAATTTGCATTGTCCTTAGTAGAACTTAAAATTCCTAAACAAGCCCCTACATACTCATTTTCTTGATGTTTTCGACCTCATACCTACTGTAAATACTTCCTGATGCAGATTGTTATCACTGTTTTTGTTTTGGTAGCGCTCCATGCGTCAAGTGATGTTATTCTGATTTTGTTCTCCCATGTGTCATGGTAATGTAAGGGTAAAGAAAAATAAATAAACATATGTCACCTGATCTAAAATCAAACAGATCATAGATTGTTTTGTGCAATGAGGTTTTTTTTTTTTTTTTTAAGGTGATGAGTAAATGTAAGATGATAAATCTGAATCGGTACTGAAGCTGACTTGGGCAAAGGAAATAGACCAAGAGTATGTTGTACGTGCAGCTGCTAATGCCTTCAAGTGTCTTTCTCTCATTCGTGTCTTGCAGTAATAACGTGCACTCTTTGTTTTCGCTACATGAAGAAAAGTATCCTGACAGTGGGAGATTGACATCACCCTCACACTGGCACACGAGAAAGAGCTAAAGTTAAGAATCTAGTGAATTGTAGCAGAATACATACATTGCATTCCTGCAATATCTTGTTGGTACTCTGGTGATGTGGCATAACCTCATGTTTCCCAGATTGTGTTACAACATTATGCTGCTTCAGTCAGCCCTTATACTCATTTGTTAAGAAAGCCTGTGATGTTGAGTTGGGTTTTGCATCTTTCAAGTATTTGTGCAGCTCCCAACACAAGGAAAGAAATGAATAAGTCAGACAAACAAAAGGTCTGTTTTTCCCTGGATACTATATTCTCTACTCTTTCACTAGCCGCCTCCTTTCCCGAAGCGTCTCAAATGTCATGACTCTAGCCCGATGTCTATGATGGTTGTCATTTCACCTCATTGGTGCTCTCCTAAACCGACAAGATTCCTTTGTCTCTATGTCATTCTCTTCACCAACATTCCTTCGTGTCATCTCCATTTTTACATGACAAAGGTACCAAACGGTCAATACATAACAGTGAATTTCAATACAATCTACCATTCATTTGAACACAAAGCTGATTAAACCACTCTCCAATGGGTTTATATCATTTGTGATGATGATAATTTGACAGTGATGCAAATCCAAGGAGCAGATGCAGATGGCTAATTCCAGTGGTGTACAAACTGCTGATTGTGTAGCTAAAGGTGGCTGCGGCTAATAAATAGTTAGTGCAGCCAGCCTCGGCCACCAGATTCAAGCACTCGGCACCTGCAGCTTGCCACGCAAATTTCGGCTTGATTATCATTAGAGCTCATCTGTTTGCTTGTATTCAAGAAACACTCCAATTACAAGACCAGGGTGGCTGTTAAATCGCAGTATAGAGCAATTTCCAACATTGAGAATTATGTAGGATATAGTTAAATCATGTAATCAACTGAATATAATCAGTCACTCAGTGAAATTGCATTTGCAACATGAATACCACAGCATTAAAAACAGCAGTAATGTACAGCAATCCAATGTTGCCAGGGTGAAGACACTGCTTGCAGCTATCATTCCCCAGTCTTTGTTTTCCACTTTTGAAGTAGGAGACGAGTCAAAATGACTCCATTAATGCAGAAACCTATTCCTCCTGAATCAAAAGGAACACCTCACCCAATGTAATGACTGCCGTTTCTCTCTTTGCCTCTGGTGCTTTGCTTTTACTCATCACAGGGAAGGAGGTCGTGAAGGGTGGGTTGTACAGTGTGTAGCAATCTCTGTTATATTTCCTTTTATTGACTATATATAATTTGTGGGACAAGAGAGTACTTGCACATTTTTCTGTGCTTCTCTCATAATAATACGTTCCATCCATAGAATGTCCAAACATCATTTATCGGTCCAATCTGGTGACGCTGTTTCATACAATATGGTGTATGTAGACTTGAGTGTTTAGCCTATCCGAAACGGTGCTTATCATGTAATGGAGGAATATTATTCTCATATTTCGTAAGTAACACATGGTATTTGCTCTTTGACATTTTTGTGGCAAACCAGCACAGTTGGTTCTATACCCCCCCCCCCCCCCCCCCACCCCCCACCCCCCCTTGAAACATACATCATTTGTCCGTTTTATGTTCATCTGTGCGTTGTCCATAGATCCTATTAGACTGTGAATGTGTACTCAAGTTATCTTCCTGGGCACTTTATGACCTAACTCACTGTGCTATTTAGTTTAAGGGCATTTTGCAGTGTTAAAACTGCTAGCGATATTTGAATGTAGCCTGTCTTGATAAATCTGTCCACTCTCTTGTCAGATGGGGCTAGAGAGGGCTTATTTTTTTCACAGATCATCTCACTCGTGTACTATTGTTAGGTTATAACTACAGCCATAAAAAAAGGAATTTATTTATTTTGAAAATTGCAAACTTTCCCTTTAAGGTCTCTGCATAATGGCTACATGTTGTGGGAGTCTGAGCACACACCCTTGTTGGTAAGCCACTGTGACTTGAGCCCAAATTAGGCCAATGTGAAAATATCATGAGCCACCACCACGCTGAGGCTAATTGTTTGCTTGGACCCAATAAAAGTACAGTATATCACGCCCATAATGGGATAAGAAAACCTCAAGCAACCTCCAACAGACTGGCACCTCCTTTTTATACATTGAAGCTTGGTGGAGGAACAAAAATAAATAAACAATGGATGAATTTTCTACATGTGCTTGGATATTTGTTATTTATGCAGATTCTTTGAGCATTTGAAGACGATTCACGTATATGCACTGCTGTTGGCTTTGTCTGTAAAATAGCCCAAAATAGACAGGAGGGGAGTGAGATGAAAAGGTGGTTCTTAAGGAAAGGATGGGGGTTTCCTTTCATATTCACCACATGTTGTGGAAAGTCATTACCCACAACAATAGAATTTCTGCTCTATTTGCTTGGCATATTTTTCCATCTGGTCTCAATTGTGCCACACCCTGACTGGAGTCTAAAGACGCAACCCATACAAACAAGTCCTTACTACCGCTGTTCCAAACACATCAAAATCTCAAAGATGAGGTCTGAACATAACACTTACTGTATCTGAGTGCTGCTTCTGTCAATCATCAACTTCTATCAGTCTATCAACCAGTTTTTTTCCCCTGATTGACAACATCATTATTTATACTATTTTGTATTTGTATTGTATTATGTCTTTATTGGTTAATAGAGGGCACAGCCCACCACTGACGGCCGTCCTATCACTGGTGATGTTCAGCACTTTACTTGAAGCTATAAAAATAAATAAAAATTGATGACAAACTAAAATAAATATTTTAAGATGATCAAGATAAAAAAGCATATAGTTAATGATGAATGCATGCTTCTTTTATCTCTGTTGCCTGAAATTATCACACACTTCTGGTCTAGAGCACAGAAATGTTTATCCATTGACTCTCGTTAAAAGTTTGATATGTGTAGTAGCTCCTCTTCAATGCAATAAATAGGGCTAAGGAGGGGTGCCACATTCCAGTGCCCCATGTCACTGAAACATCCGTTGGATGTCGGTCGATCAAGTCAAGCTCTTCAGTCTAATGCTGGAATTACTATTTTTTGATTTCACATTTTACATGTTATTGTATCGCTGCAATTTTGAAGCTAAGTTTGCTAAGATTGGTTGTTAGCTTACTTTTATGCTGACTTGGGTGTGCCCGTCCTCTCACTCAAAGATTGCCGGGATAGGCTCCAGTTCACCGCCAACCCTAATGAAGACAAATGGTATAGAAAATGAATGGATAGATCTGCGGATATATTGTAAAACTGCAAACCAAACTATTATAAACTTGTGCCATGGGTTAAATTAACCACAGAAAAGTGTTCACAACATACTTTGTGGTTTGGTCAGTCAAATATAATGTTTGGTCATTAACGTGCACACCGTCTATCATTCATGTGGAATACAATGAAGCTTTTTAAAGTACCCAGTGAGAGGCTGAAATTGCTTGGAGGTTGAACTAACTGCAATCAAAACTGATTGCTTTCCAACAATTAACCAGCTCTGGGAAAAACCAAGATGCAGCGATGGTTCCAAACAAAACACTTGACAAACTACTGTAATAGCCCAGTCCTCCCACTGAAAGCCCAGCATGTGGGAACTGTTCTAAAATGGGTGGGAGAGTTCTCATCTTTTCTCCCACCCCTCTCAAATCCCCCCCACACTCCACACACACTCATGTCCTCGAAACAGACGGGAAGACTTCCTGGCACAAAACTTGTAGTTCTGAAAAGGACACGGCCCATAATACATCATCAGCCCGCTCCCCAGGCAGTTGTTAATCCCCTTTTTTTTTTTTCTACAGAGCATCATCCTGTTGCACAAACACAACCTACAACCACATGTTGACAAATTAAAATGTACTTCTCAAAGGTCCCGTATTGTTTCTATGCTGATGAACGTGTCCTTGATCTTGTGCAATAATTTAAGGCCCTTTTGTGCAGGTTCTCAATAAGTCTGTTTACCTCATAGACAAAGACTCTCTGTACTGTCTTCTGCTGTGTGTAATTTCACAATTTTAAAGGTATACAAAGCCAAGTTACCCATCCTGCTTTGTATTTGGCTAGCAATTAGTGGGACTTTGTAAGGATAAAATGGTTATATTCAGGTCATAGCTACACAATGTTGGAATTTGATTGTAATACAAATGATTATTAATAGGTTTCTAATACACATTTTAAAAAGAGCTGTGATAGAGCTGACAAAGCCTCACGAATGACTCTTAGTAATTTACCTTTCACTAAATCGCACCCCTGAAATAGACACTGGCCAATCACAGCACAGAACAGGCTCCAATAGTGGCTGACACCGTCCTGATGAACCTCCATTGAACATCCATCCATCCATCCATTTTCTGAGCTGCTTCTCCTCACTAGGGTCGCGGGCGTGCTGGAGCCTATCCCAGCTATCATCGGGCAGGAGGCGGGGTACACCCTGAACTAGTTGCCAGCTAATCGCAGGGCACATACAAACAAACAACCATTCGCACTCACAGTCACACCTATGGGGAATTTAAAGTTGTCAATCAACCAAGCATGCATGTTTTTGGGATGTGGGAGGAAACCGGAGTGCCCGGAGAAAACCCACGCAGGCACGGGGAGAACATGAAAACTCCACACAGGCGGGGCCAGGGATTGAACCGCGCTCCTCAGAACTGTGAGGCTGACGCTCTAACCAGTTGACCACCGTGCCGCTCCATTCAACATTTTTTTATTTTTTTATTTTTTAAAACTAAATGTAATGTACTTAGATGAAATGCTCCAGGCACCTGGAGGCACCAGTCATACAGGTTATTCAGACAATCGCTGTTTTCCGTTTCTAAAATCCAAAATCAACCGAATGAATGCTGGCTTAGGAAAAAGCTATGCAGTCATCTGCATAGTCAGTTGAATCCTTCAAAAATCAAGATGCACACATTTATTTGCTCCAAGCAAACCATTCAACTATTGATTATGATTATTATTTGTGCAATAATGGTATGCTGTTCCTAGCATGTTAACAAAAAATGTTGCTGTTAAGCGACTAATGTGAGCTGCAGTAAATTATTATCCGTCACAAGTGTGTAACAAGGCTAGCCATGCATTCAAGGTAACAATGTTTCGATAGGCCTATTGCTGTTTGATTGTCAGAGTCAATTGGGACATACAAGCGTTACTCCTTAAAATTGTTGTCCTCTGTCTCAGTCATCGGGGGTTGCATTGGTGAACAGTGGACTGTCAACTTTCAATGCTAAAATACATACAGAGTAAGATCTACAAAGTGAGTCAGTGCACATGAACAGTTTAAAATCACTGATATTTATTGGAAAAATACTTTACCTTAAATGGGAGCATCAGAATTGGGGGCAATCTTAAGTCTCTTGTCAGGAAAAAGGAACAATGAGCGATGGTCCATCCCAGCTGGTCATACAATGACTGGATACATTTCTCATGCAATTAAAGTAAAGAGTTCTTTGCGTAGTTTTCCCAAACCCTAAATCTTTCCCCTCACTAATTTTCTGCAAAGCTGATGAAGAGCCTGTATAAACCATGGCACAAATGCTGTATGTAGTGAATATACTGCATGTGCTAACATCTCCGTTTTGTGTTTTTCGCACAAATCATCATCATTGTTTTGTTGTTAGCATTGTTTTTAACAAAAACATTCTGGGTCCACAGACAACTTCCTCTTACTTGTATTACCACCTACAAGTTTTTAGTGGAACAACAGTGTGGTACCCCAGTGGGGTTCCTGTTTCACGACCATGTAGAAAAGTATAGCACTCACAAATCATTGAACTGGCTTTATGAAACATTTCCTCAGAGGCTTGGTGACAGAAGAAGTGTCAGGTAGATAATTTTTTTCCATTTCTTCTTGTGATGAAAGCCTGCTTTGAAACCCAACCTTACCCCTTATATATATTATGAATACATAAAAGTTTTAGCTCCCATCAATATAGCAAACTTTCTCTCTCTGGAACAGGTTATTGACTCAGAGTCATAGTATCAAAATAATCTTTACTCTGAGTGAACCCATTCTCGATATCACATTGAAACCAATTCAGCCCTGATCCCCATATATGTGATGATACTTTAGCCTGGCAGGGATGGACAGGAATGAATAACGCGATAAGGAAATCCAGACCTAGTCGCCACAGAAAGGCAAGGCGTGTGACAGTTCATAAAATTAACAGCCTGCTCTTTTCTGATACATATAGGCACTGGACAAACAGAACTGCTGCCCAGAGATAGCAGCAAAATCAATCACCATGAGAAACGGACGGCAGGGTGGAGGATGACAAAATGAGGCTGTAAAATGATGAGGAAAAATGCCATATGTATACATCCCCAATTCCAATGAAGTTGGGACGTTGTGTTAAACATAAATAAAAACATAATACAATGATTTGCAAATCATGTTCAACCTATATTTAATTGAATACACTACAAAGACAAGATATTTAATGTTCAAACTGATAAACTTTATTGTTTTTAGAAAATAATCATTAACTTAGAATTTTATGGCTGCAACACGTTCCAAAAAAGCTGGGACAGGGTCATGTTTACCACTGTGTGACATCACCTTTTCTTTTAACAACATTCAATAAACGTTTGGGAACTGAGGACACTAATTGAAGCTTTGGAGGTGGAATTCTTTCCCATTCTTGCTTGATGTACAGCTTCAGGTGTTCAACAGTCTGGGGTCTCCATTGTCGTATTTTACGCTTCATAAGGCGCCACACATTTTCAATGGGAGACAGGTCTGGACTGCAGGCAGGCCAGTCTAGTACCCGCACTCTTTTACTACAAAGCCACGCTGTTGTAACACGTGCAGAATGTGGTTTCGCATTGTCTTGCTGAAATACACAGGGGCGTCCATGAAAAAGACGTTGCTTGGATGGCAGCATATGTTTCTCCAAAACCTCTATGTACCTTTCAGCATTAATGCGGCCTTCACAGATGTGTAAGTTACCCATGCCATTGGCACTAACACAGCCCCCTACCATCACAGATGCTGGGTTTTGAACTTTGCGTCCATAACAGTCTGGATGGTTCTTTTCCTCTTTGGCCCGGAGGACACGACGTCCACACTTTCCAAAAACAATTTGAAATGTTGGACCACAGAACACGTTTCAACTTTGCATCAGTCCATCATAGATGAGCTCGGGCCCAGAGAAGCCGGCGGCGTTTCTGGGTGTTGTTGATAAATGGCTTTTGCTTTGCATAGTAGAGTTTCAAGTAGCACTTACGGATGTAGCGCCGAACTTTATTGACTGACATTGGTTTTCTGAAGTGTTCCTGAGTCCATGTGGTGATATCCTTTACACATTGATGTCGGTTTTTGATGCAGTGCCGCCTGAGGGATCGAAGGTCACGGGCATTCAATGTTGTTTTTCGGCCTTGCCGCTTACATGCACTGATTTCTCCAGATTCTCTGACCCTTTTGATGATATTATGGACCGTAGATGATGAAATCCCTAAATTCCTTGCAATTGTACGTTGAGGAACATTGTCCTTAAACTGTTAGACTATTTTCTCACGCACTTGTTCACAAAGAGGTGAACCTCACCCCATCTTTGCTTGTGAATGACTGAGCAATTCAGGGAAGCTCATTTTATACCCAATCATGGCACCCACCTGTTCCCAATTAGCCTGTTCACCTGTGGGATGCTCCAAACAGGTGTTTGATGAGCATTCCTCAACTTTCTCAGTCTTTTTTGCCACCTGTCCAAGCTTTATAGGAACGTGTTGCAGCCATAAAATTAATTATTTGCTAAAAACATAGTTTGAACATTAAATATCTTGTCTTTGCAGTGTATTCAATGAAATATAGGTTGAACATGATTTGCAAATAATTGTATTCTTTTTTTATTGAGGTTTAACACAACGTCCCAACTTCATTGGAATTGGGGTTGTATATATTTTTTTTCTCCTGAATTATATTATCTTGGACAATTAGGTTATTATTTCATCTCTGTGAGCTGGATTCCACAAAAACTACTTAACCATTTTCCTCAATATGTAATGTTGAAGTGGTGCATGGGCCAAGAAAGGGCCTATTAAAATTTGCTGCGGATTTTGTCCAAAGGTGCAGATGCAGAAATACTGTATGTTTGTACTTTTGTTGACATTATTCACATAAAAAAATCTGTAAATTATGCATAAAGCACAGTTTCAAAATCATCTCAGTGATCATATTTTCATTGACAAAGCAGTGCGAAGTGTTGATCAAAATCACAAATTTGTTATGGTGTATGAGGGCCACAAGAATAGAAAACAAAAAATTGTTAATTTCCACCAAGTAAGTCAAAAGTAATTGTCGCACAGATAATATATAAAGCTCAAGTCAAAGCTCTGCCACCTTTGCTTAATCATCTCATGAGGCAAAGTGCCACAGAATCATTGCTGAGCAAAGCAATATCGGAAGCACATTTTCAGCATGGTTGAGCTCAATGTTTTAGGAATTCCAATGACTCTGCTGCGGCCAATCTGGATTAAAAATAAAATAAAATAAGGCAGCAGCACTGTGATTTAAAGAGCTTCTTTTTGTGTGGAAGGTGAGACTGTGAGGACTGGTGAAACCAAGGCAGTTTAGACTCCAGGGTGGACAACCTACGCTTGTGCCTTTGCCTCTCCCTTACTATGGTAAAGTGCCAAAATGTACCTTTTTACAAAGTTAAAATGTTATTGTTTGTGTACCGCACATTGCTAACACCAATAAGATATTTGTCCATAAACCCACAAGTCTTATTCCATAATGTTTCTATCTTATCTCGCTGCTTAAAAATGTTTTTTTTTTTTTTTTCTGGCTACGTACCTTCTGTCTTTCATATTATCTAGTAAAGGTGCCACCTTTACTAAAAGCCCAAGTGGAGAGCTGAATTCAAGTAATTAACCATTAACATACAGTAAGTCCAACGCTTTGTTGAGTTCTTTTTGTATGCGTCTATTTTTATAGGTAGGCCTATTGAGTCTTCATATTCTTATAAATCTTTATTATGTCCTTGATTACAATGATTTAACGGTTACCTGGTGACAGCTTTTGAACACAGTAAGTGGTGGTGTGTTATGGATAATAATGCTAAATATTTCCAAAATGTCATTGTTTAAAGCCGGAGAGCAGTGGAAATACATGCGTCTGTCTTTCTAGGGGTGCTCATCCCTCGTACCGCTCTTGCCAGACGTGTTCGCAAGCTAACACACATCGCTCAATAAAACGCTCAGCCAGGGCTCACATCAGTCACGTAACATCCTGACTGATGGCTCCCTTAGCAACCTTCTGAATGGCTGCGGCCATAACCATTAGAGAATATGGAATATGAGCACTAAGCTTACACTGAGAAACATACACTCCAGATTAATCAGCAACGGGGCTCTTCCTCTGAACTGATGCTAGCTGTTGTATTACATGGGCACGGGGGACAACTTGATGCTGAGGAAACCAATAAAACAGCACCAAATGTTGCCAGCCCATCCACCGCTGCACTAGCGCGTTGATGTAAAGGGCCATTAAAACTCGGCGACACCCGATACTGGATGTACACAGGGGGGCTGCGGGTCTGTTCTCATCTCAGCTTTTATAATCAGGCTAATTCCTAGGGAGGACATTAATGTGCACGGTTCAATTCTAATGAAGTCAGGAACATGTGTGAAGGATCCTTACAAATGTAACTTTATATATATATGGGTGGCTTGGGACGCTGCTGTGAGCTTCTTCTCTCAGATAAAAAGGCATCAATTTAAATGATGTTAGTGAACCATTTGAAGCATTCATTGCCATTTGTAGTGTGAGTGTCTGTTTGAGGGACAAAAAAAAGATACTCAAGGATAACATTTGTATTTGCACTTCAAAAGGAACTAGAAAAATGTTGAGATTATCTTTAATGGGCAGCTCTAATGCTGTGAACATTGGAACTTACACCATAGCTCTTTAGGTAAAAACAATGCGTGCAGAATTTGAAAAAATTGAAAACAGATGCACTGTACTGTAATACCCCCTTTCACGTATATTGTTATTTATATGCAACTGTAAAATTCCAGCTGGGCGAGCAGGAGACTGAAGTTCTAAAATTTCCAGTTTCTAGCAGTGTTCTCTAGTCCATCAAATTAGTATCCCACAAGTTGTATCTTTTCTCTGCTGGGTTACTTGTAAAGATAGGAATTTGTGAAAGGCGTGTGTAATGTCAGAATGACATTCAATGAATGACATGACTAAAAATATTGGATTCGGTTCTTGTTCTCTTTATGACACTTTTCCTAAAACATCCTAAATTATTTTTGTGCTTTATGGCCTACTTCAGTTTTCTGATTGGCTAAAATGGCATCATGATTTGGGCGTATAATCGCTCGCTTTGTGGCGAAAAAAAGTTGTTCATAAAATATATATTCATATTTATGTGGATAGTCTAATTGTGCTTGGTTCTATGGATATTTATTACTGACAAAGACGGGTAACCTTATGCCTCACATGAAAGCCTGACTTGTTTTTTCGAAGTTTCCAAAGACAGCACAGTCTGCAATACACCTGTGAGAAAATAGTTGATTATGCCACGATTTAAAATGATCTTTCAGTCCCCCCACACATATCTCTGCCTCGCTCTCACTTCTTTTTTTTCCGCTTCTCATGTCGAGTCTCAAGCAAAGAGCTGTGACCGAGGCATCAGTGCATGCTGTAAAGGCCAACTCGGCAATACCATTCAGAAGTGAGCCCTGTGGATTTGCTGACTTAATCCAATATTTATGGTCTGTGCATGTTCACCAATGCAAAACAGTTTTTGCTTCCAACAAACAAAATACACAGGGCAAAAATAAATGCACAAAAATAGACGAATGCTGGAAAGATGTTGAAAGACTAGTTGTGGAAATTCTGTGGGAAATGTTTGCAGCACATGGTTGATCCTTGGAGGAATCATCACAGCTAAATGGGCTCTGTTCATTTTCACTACTACTTTGACAAAGTAGTGCACAAGTTTGCTGCAGCCAAATCAGACTGCAGTGGGGGTGAAATTATCAAATTTAACCAGCATAAAATTACAAGCAAACATCATATGACCTGGTTTTTCATTAAAAATAAATAAATAAATGTTGGAATGCAATTTTAAATCTCAGACAACAAAGACTTGTTATTCCCTGAAGCCCATATTAATCAACCTAAAGTCCTCATCATTTTACGTTGCCCTCAGAAGGGATGTGTGTGAGTGTGTGCGTGTCCCCCAAAGGACAGTATATTTGGCTTGTCTCTGCAGCCTATATGTCCAAATAAATAGGTAATCTGCTGCGGATGTCCCTCAGACTATGCCAAGATTGTCTTTCTATACTTGTATAATGCGGTACAGCAGTTCATCATGCAGTATGACCATGAAATAAATAGTTGACTCCCATCAATGGCAGTCTCCCCACAGTATCAATAGACTCTCAGTAATACAATTTACAGGAGCAATCTAGACTGTGAAACATACAGCTTATTGTATGGACAATATGGTGTGGTATTTTTCTTATTTTAAGATCTACTATTTGTAGCAATGTTCCCTCAGGGGTCTTTTCGAGTTGTGCAAAGCATATAAAAAATATCAGCAGTCACATGCAAGCATCATCTGTGGGGCCAAAATACCATAACATGTATAGCAGCAAAAACACAAACAAAAACAAATTATTCAGGAGTGCAAATACGCTGATGATGAAACTATTTAATCTGCAGGGTGTACAATATACTGGGGAGATGACATTTCCTGCCTAATATGATATTTACAGAATAATTCTTTGTATTTGTCTAAATCTATACTGTTTATTTTATTTTATCAAAACCACAGAAAACATTGAGAAATAAGGCAACGTTTGAAGTATATATTGTGTGTAATGTAACTAATAGGACTGACTTTCTGTGTTTACCTTTTACAAGGCCAAAATGTACAAATAAGATCATGTTAAAAGCAACACGATTGAGCACACTGTAAGAAAATCTTCTGCAGACATACTTTTATATAAGGTCAAGGTGTTTCTTGTTGTAGTGTTATCTAAAATGGATGAATGAAGGAATGAATGAATCTAAAGCATTTTAAATAGTTCTTGAAAAAAATACAAAAACTGAAGCAAATATAACATGGGCAATGCATAGTTATTTTCAGTTAGACAAATACAGTATCTATCCATCCATCCATCCATTCTCTACCGCTTATCCGGGTCGGGTCGCGGGGGCAGTAGCTTCAGCAGGGACGCCCAGACTTCCCTCTCCCCAGCCACTTCATCCAGCTCTTCCGGGGGGATCCCGAGGCGTTCCCAGGCCAGCCGAAGGATGTAGTCTCTCCAGCGTGTCCTGGGTCGTCCCCGGGGTCTCCTCCCGGTGGGACATGCCCGGAACACCTCACCAGGGAGGCGTCCGGGAGGCATCCGAATCAGATGCCCCAGCCACCTCATCTGGCTCCTCTCAATGCGGAGGAGCAGCGGCTCTACTCTGAGATCCTCCCGGATGACCGAGCTTCTCACCCTCAGTATCAGTATACAGTATCTATCCACCGCTATTACACCGCTAGCTATTGTGATTCATTGCTGCTATAACACTTTTTTTCCATGATCAAATATACAATTCTTCTAAATATATAAATATATTATGGGTTTCTGGAGATGGAACACTTTAAATTAATTAGGATAAGGTAGAGCATTAATAGAAAAGCAATAAAACAGCCAAATAATAAGCCCCCAAAAAAAATTTTTTTCTTCAATATCATAACATTCCAGTTCCTCTACATTAATCAAGTTTTTCCTTCTTCAGATAGACATAGCGGAACTGCTTTTTGTGGCAGTTCATCGATGCTTCCAAGACTGTATAATGACTTTATTAGTCCGGTGATTGGAAGACACTGTATTTTGATGTCATATTACAACTTAATCTGATTCCAATCCTAACGAGACAGAGCTAACAGTTTGCAAGTAAATTTTTGTATATAATTTGCATCCAGAAGCTCCATAAACAGCCATGATCGTAAACTTGTATCATTTCAAAAGCTCCTCAGTTTCATTCAACATTACCTCAGGCATGACGATATGAACAATGAAACTTAAGCTTAAGCTAGACCTTAGACTTAAGCTAAATGAGTTGTGAGGGCACTTTTAGACTTTCAAAATTACTCTTAACAGTTGAACATGTTGAGGAGAACGGTAAGAACAATTTAAGAAACTTTAGCACCCCTCACCAATCTGAGCCTGGTGGAGAATTAAAGATCAGCCTGGCTCATACAGTAATCACTTGGCACAGGCAATTATAAAAAAATAATTAGAATATTAATTAAAATTTCTCATTAGTACACCCTGATGTTTTAGGAAATTGGTTTAATAATAGGGGGGGTTCTGGTCCTCATCCTTTCCCAGCAGGGGCACATTTTGCCCTGAGAGCAAGAGTTAAGGCCCGGGGAAAGTGACAGAGCAAACTGTGAATATAAATGAGCAGTAGAAGAGGGAGGGACTCAAACAGATTTGGGAGCTGGTGCATTGGATTAAGTAGCGGCGGGTTTTAATTGCTGTTGGGATATTTACATGCTTAATGTGTAACCTAGATTTGTAAAGCACAGCAATATGTATAGCTACAGTATATTCCTAAACAGTTTGACACCATCTGGGGTCCATTGGATTCTAGGGCAAAACAATGAAACTGAGTTCTGCATTGATACTAACTTTGAACAGCGATGTCTGTAGATAGTGGCGTCAAGCGGAATCCTCACATCTCCCAAAACATCATTTTTTAGGAAAACAACAAAAAATAATCACAGGTTTGTTGAGCCAACAACATTACATTGTCAAAGTGAGCAAGTCATTTTCTTTGTTTTGTTTTTTAAACCTGTCCTGTTCAGCTGCATGCCCTTGGAAAATGGTGGATCTGTATGCCTTTTGTGATGGAACAGTTTTGCTGTGTAACAGGGGAGTTTGAAATACTCCCTCTGCTTGTTTTAATTATGCTGATGTTTACTGAAAATGCAGCTGGACAGAAAAGGGTTTTAGGGGACAGACAGCGGGACAGAGTGGACAGGGGAATAGGGGTGAGAACCACAGCAGAAAAATAGTGAGACTGTCTAGCTATTTGAGCCCTTCCCCCCAAAGAGGGGGCCAAGCCAGTGCGCCCATCCAGCAGGGGACCCAACCAGGGGGGATGCCACCGACCCTGGGGACCCAGGGAGGTCCCTAGCCCGACCAGTCCCAAAGGGAGCGGCACAGGCACCAGACCACCGCCCCACCACGCCCAATTCCCCCCACCAAACCCCCACCCAGTGCACCCCACCGCCGCCATCGCTCACACCACCCCCAGAAAGCATTGGCGCCCCCAGCCGTCAACAGGGCCCAATGCAGGAGTCAGCCACCACCCAAAAACGGTCATAGCCCGCCAAAAGTGAGCCTATGTTAAGCGCCGTCGTGAGCAAGGACGGGCGGGGCGCCAAGAGAGGGGAAAGGAAGGCGGAGCCCAAAGGGTCATTTTCAACACTTCAATTGTTTTAAAAAAAAATAGCAGTCCCACGTGGGGACTGACCAATAGTATCGATTTATGAATTTGAAACCAAATTTTAACGTTCTTCTAATAGTGAATGTATACAGTATGAAAAGAGTGGTTTTCTCAACTTTCACTTGAAGTAGAGTGTGACTAGTAGTGAAGAACTAATTTATAAGGACTGTTGTCATGATTGTTGCTGAAGAACCTTGAAAGCTTGATTAAAGTGGAAAAATGTGGAGCACTGAAATGGAACACAAACTAATTTGACCTTTGACCATAGCTTGGTTATTTCCCGCTCACAGTATTTTGACCAGTTGACTGACACCAAATCCAAATGGCATTCCATGTAAAGGTTAAACTGATAGCAAAAGTGATTTTTGATAGAAGGCATCCACTTGTTTCATACACGAGATAATATGACCATTTTTGATTCTGTGGGGGAAAGACCACTTCCATCATGACTCAATGGCAAAAAGATAAAATAAATGTGTGAACAAAATTGGGTAGCAACATATTTGTTAGTAGCCATCTACTTTTGAATTGATGGAGTACGACATACTGTACTGTAAGATGTTAAGAAAAAAAGAAAGTGGACTGGACTCTACCACTATTATGCAGCAAGGGCAATGGTTTCATTGTTACTGAAACTCCCAAATGAGAAAATGAATTGATCCATTTTCATTTTAATCCAGATTTACAGAAAACCTACCGTATTTTCACGACCATAAGGCGCACTTAAAAGTCTTAAATTTTCTCCAAAATGGACGGGGCGACTTATAATGTGGCGCGCCTTATGTGTGCACTGAGTTCCAAAATCTGTAAATGTTGTGTGACTTCGATGAGCGCTCCGCTTGACTGACTGGGAGCATTTCCTGCCGACACGCTGCTTATATAGAGGAAAGGCGGACGTGACTGAGGACAGCATGTGGACGTTAAAGGGGGAAGGGTGCGAGTGAAGGTGGACGCTAAAGGCACGCCCCCAGTAGGTATATAGTGCCGGTATGTACATTGTGCAAAACAACATCGGTTTGGCTAAGGACCCCCGAAAATGGCACCTACGAAGAGACACGTTTACGAAGCACAGTTTAAGTGCAGCAAATGAACTCGGAGCTTGCCATGCTTCCGGGAGGCTTGATGAAGAAACTCCAACCGTTGGACATCGGTGTAAACAGGGCGTTCAAAGTGAAGTTGCGAGCGTCATGGGAGCCATGGATGACAGATGGCGAACACAGCTTTACTAAGACTAGAAGGCAACGCCGGGCGAGTTACGCCACCATAGCCTGGGCTAAGGTATCTGCTTTGAATGTTGTCCGAGCTTTCGCGAAAGCCGGCATCATTGCTGAACGGCCCCCCGGCAACGAGACTGACTCCGACGAGTACGAGAGGGAACCCGGCATGTTTGATGGAGAAATTGCCTAGCTCTTCATTTCGGATACAGATGATGAGGACTTTGATGGATTTGTGGATGAGGATTGATAAAAAAAATAACGTGACTACATTGTTAAATACTTCAATAAAGTACAACCGAACTCAGTTTTGCTCCCACTGCCTTTTTAAAAATACGCTCGCATGCAAGCGCCCAATAATACGGTACGCCTTATGTATCTGTTAAATACAGAAATAGATCCCGTAACTGAGACTGCACCTTTTAATACGGTGCGCCTTATGGTCGTGAAAATCCGGTACATTGGTTCTTCAGTTCTTCTTCATATACTTTAGTGGAAATCAGCTAAGTAGTTGTTGTGTAATCTGTCGAACGAACAAAACAACCAACAAATGGTGAGTAAAACAATTTTATTCAATTTCATCTTCTGCTTGCCAAATGGAATTAACGTCTGTGCTTGTCTGTACACTTTCAACAGCTATATTTCCCACTGCCAGTGGCACCAAGATATGCCCCAAATAGGCAAAAGAAAAAAGAAAAGAAAAAAAAAGCATACAAGTGCTATTCATTCAACATCAAGATTTGGCTTGCTATGACACTGCATTGCACAAGAAACTGGACCAGGTGCTTGAGTTCACAAAGTATTTATTAACCAAGATCAGCATTCAAATTTATTCTGTTGCCACAGCTGCCGTCATCTCACGCTCAGATACAGTGCTTATAACCTCTCTCTGTCTTATCTCAGTTTCGTCTTTTTTTTTTTGCCCCACACTTCCCTCTTTTATTATTTTTTTCCCATTGGCATGGATGGCATGTCTCTAAACAAACTAAAGCTAAAACTTCTTCAGTTGTAACAATGGAAGAGTTCATGAGATGCCATACATTTTAAGTTGTTGCACTGGCAGCCCGAGTCATGGGACATGCAGTCCTAGATTTGCCATATGCCATTGCTGATAATTTGTCGCTGCACCTTTGAAATACAGCTTTTCATGTATAAATAACATCCCTGTCACACTTCCTCTGATGAAAGCATTCATCTACATGCAACAATGTATCCATTGTATAACACCCACAAATTCTGGGCTGGGTGTTTTATATTCCCCCTTGTCAGACTGAAAACACTGCACAAGAATGAAAAGCTTTCTGTTAACCTACATACAATTCTGCACTGCACAACATGTCAGACATCAAAGTGATGGCAGCTTCTATCCATGGATTTTACTTCAAATCATCCTGCATGCAAATATTTTACAACCACACCCTCCCCCCACCACTTGACTCCCTCCAGAGAAGTGATCATTGTGTTTGACAAATAGACCCGCACGTACATGTAAACAGGTGCATCCATCCCAACAACTGTGACTGTATTAACTTTGGTGAATGCCAATTTGCATGAATGACTTGAAGTGTCAAAACAGTGAGGGGAGCTATTATAAGCCTCTATTGATACATAAGCCTTATGTGAGGCATTTGAAACGCCTTTCATCTTTTTGTCAGCACAATATTGCTTGTATTGACGGATTCTATGCAGTAAGAGAAGCTGATATGAATGATACAGTATGTTCCAACATTCCATTTTATGGTTCTGTCAGTTTGTTTCCATATGTAGCTGCCAAGCAGTGGCACAGGCTTTTCCCGGAGAGTGTACATATTCGGACAATGGTTGGTGATGCAAGAATGAATAATGTCCTCGCCTTAGGGCAGCATTCTCTGCAATATCACACAGAGTATCCCCGACTGTTTAGCAGCTAGAATGAATGGAGCGCCAAACCGCATTTCACCTCTTTCAAGCATGTGGACTCCAAGTAACTGACAGGTTGGGACCATGTAATACATGCCGTTGCAGAGAGGTTCACAAAAGAATGAAGTACTGTATACCAAATACCCAGATTGACAGATTTGTTAGTTTGGTGTTGTTGCACAGGCACACGTGCATAAATACAGCATGCAGATACGTGTATAGCGGTTTGGTCTATTGGCGGTGTTGTGGTTCACATACAGTAGTTGACTTTTTATGCAAATCCTACTATGCTATCTATGCTGGGGTGTGAAAAAAAGAGAAACAGCCATAGATTGTGTCTCGAAGTCGAATGAAAAACATCGGTCAATAACTTCAGTTATGCAACAATATATCTCTCAGAGATTGGATTTACCAACTGCACTGTGACCCTGCACATCTGAGTAGCTATAGGTCTAGAAAGTATAGGTCAAGTGGAGGATGTTAGTACCTCACATCCTCCAGCCCCTCACCCAGTCATTCACAAACCACTTCATCCAATTTGCAGTTGTTGCCGTGCTACTTGGCGCACAGAAGGTCCACTTTTATTAGGCATGTAAGCAGATTGGGGCGTTGGTTTGACTTGACAGGTCTGACACCAGACACCAGGTACCTTCCCCCTCACCGACACTCTCAGGTCCTCTGACATATGCCTAATAGGCTTTGACAGGCTGTCAGATTGGGAAATGTTAATGATGGAGAATGCTTGGGAGATCTTACCAGCCCAAGATGATAATATCAAAGGGTTTGGGGGTTGGGTGGGATTTAAAAAGGTGATTGGATACCCAAGGTTCATGATCGGCATTTGGTAGGAGTTGAACAAAGAGGAAAAGAGTAGCCGGTGCAACAATGCAGCTTTGCTTTTCATACTGAACATTTTGCACTGAAGTCTTCTAACGCATTATTTTCACACATTTTGAGCTAAACGAGCAAAATCATTTAGAAGACATGGTCTATAGATTAAATAAAACCATATTTTTCTCAGCACCATGCATTTTCCCTGGTATTGATACAGTGGTAAGTCTATGTTAAAGATAAGGAACCAAGTACATTATAAAGGTGGTGAGATTAACCAGGGTATCAATAATGGTATTGTAAAATAGACAAGGGATAGACTAGCAGTACTTAGCATCGATTTAACTTGGTGGAACCCCATGTTCTGTCAAAAAATAACCCAAATCTATTTCAACTTATATGCCTCAATTGTAAGATCATATGGAGGTCAATGTGATCACAAATATGATCAGTAGTGAAAGTTATATTTCACTTATAGACTCCAATTAAAATGTGATTTTTAGACATGGAAAAGCTGAAGCATAATTTATAGCATTGTCAGAAACATTGAAGCCGTTATGGAGAGCATTTCCAATGGAAAACATTTTTTTAGGGTGGGGCGTCAGAAAAAATGTTGAACACTTTTAATCATACACGAAAATCTCCTTATGTGTAATGATGCTATATCAGGCATGGAGACATCTTTTATCTCCCCGCTCCATAATAGTAAGCTATATTGATTTCCCCTCCAAACATCTGTCCCATTAGTAGGGTCTCATGAAATTGCTGCTACCAAGATGAGATGGCACAAACCAGGTAGCCATAACAACAAAAATCACCATTAATGCAGCCTTGAAAAAAACCTACAAGAGAATGAGGAATTATGGACCTTAAAATAACAGACATGACCATGAAATAAATTAATTTAAATTAATAAATGTTATTTGGGGTTGAGAGAAGCATCTCTGACATTGCAATCACCACTCCATTGGTTGAGGGGTTTGCTGTGAAGCTGTTTGAGCCCATAATTACCACAGTGACTATTTTATTTTGGCTTCCAATAGCTGCCTCAATCTCACCCTTAGCTTACCTCCTTGCATGTCCTCAGCAAGGGGATGAGCTAAGGTTGAGATTGATTCTCTGTAATTGGGCCATACAATTTGTCAAGAGTGGAGACAGAGTCTTTTTCAATTGTATATGTTTCCATTTTAACAACAAATCTAGTAAGAATGAGAGATGAAAATGTTTTTATTTTATTAATAATTGAAAAGCTTAAAGTATCTTTCTTGATATTTTTCATCATTCAACAGTACGAATATTCGCTAGTATGAATGTTGATTGACTTCTGAACGAGGGTACACAATGGGTTGTATAACAGGGACTGCAGTAATGTCAGTTTATTTTTGGCAATCAAAAGATTTGGTTTTATTTTAAATTTTTGGTGTTGTACCTCAATTATTTCTGTAGTGAAAACGATTGTATTTTTGCCTTTCTTTGCATTGAAAAAAACCTTATAAAAACAAGATGATGAGAAAAAAATGTTTAACTCGTGGAATAAAATTGTGGAATAGTTTCAGTATGCAGCACAAGGACTGTTAAAAAGGTACATCATTGCTATTCGTCGTCTCCCATCCTGAGTCATTGTGACCATCTTGAAGTGTCCTTGAGCAAGATACTGAACCCCAGTTTCTCCTGATGCTGTTTCATCAGTAGATGAAAGAGAAGACAATGTTTGAGCACTTTGAGTACCTTGAAGGTAAAAAAGTGCTATAGAAGTGAAAGCTCATTTACTATTTTATTTACATCCATTAATTTTAACAACCATTGTTACTCACATTCACACTGACACTGCGAGGGAATTGAAGCAACACTGCCTGCATGGAAGTCAGGCGAATGGACTACTACAACATCAGTAAATTATTATTATTATTTTTTTTTAACTGAATTTAAGTAAGCTATAACGGCAATGATCCACCTTGTTTCATCCTACACTGGAACATACTGTACCCAGTTATAGCCAGTTAAGTGTCACACAAAACCACCTGGCAGAAAGCGAGAGAGAGAGCGACAGAGACAGAGAGAGAGAGAGAGAGACAGAGAGAGAGAGAGAGAGAGAGAGAGCAGGCGGTCCAACTGGGTTTATTGAGAGTGAAAGTCAAATGTTTGATTCCATTTAAAAGTCTAGACTGCAAGTATGGTAACAGGGAGTAGAGAGTGTTGGAAACTCAAGACACAGCTGTGCAGTGTGATTCATAGCTGTACAATCGCAATGGGTTCACCCGAACAGAAATATGGCTGCAATGTCAAAGAATGAGGCCCTATTTTATTTTGTGTTGTCAAAAGGAAATAATGCAGTTCAAAGTTTATCTCCACTGACCCTTCTGTTCTTCAAGAAGATTAACCTGTAAATGTGCCAAGGCCTAGATGGCCATCGCCAGTCCAACAAAGATGTTAGTACCTTATCAAGCAGTGCTAAATATCTTTTTTTCAAAATGCACAGCCGGATGGTAAAGCCATTACCATTTGTAACAGGTCTTCAGTCAAACTGATGCAATTGGCCTTTTTGCTAAAACCAATGCTGACAAGCCCTTGACCCCATACAGACCCCGACGCTTAAGATGAAGTCTGATTTCAATATGAATGTGAGGTTTGCATTTGATGAAGCGCAGAGGGTACCCAGAAATTGGTCACACACACTGGTGTTCCAGATTCACAGCTTTTTTTTATGTTGATGTCTCAGCTGGGTGTTTATCATATACTGGAGTTCACTTTCCACTGACTTCATATTGAATCCTGTGGCAGGTTTATACATTCTCTTGCGCTGTTGTAGCAAAGCTGGGCGTATAAGATTTTAAGAAAAATTCACCTCACATTCCAACTCCCAATATAGACGTACTGTGTGACTTAAAAAAATCAGTTGGCGGTGTGTGTTGGTAAGTGTTGCCAACTAGATTTAAAAAATTAATTAATTAAATAAAATTAATTAAAAAAAGACATGGTGCAGACCAACACATATCGTACCCGACGGTTGCGTGTTACAAATTGTTGGCAGCTGTCAAAACAAATAGTTCTGAAAGCGGTAGACCCAGAATGTTAATTCTAAAAACATTGCTAACAAAGAATCAACATTGCCTGACGAGAGATTAATCAGTGCTGAACAAAAGCTCAGAGAATTAGACAGAGGCACCTATAAACACTTATACTGCCGTGTGTAACATTGTTTGCCACCTCATACAGCTCAAACTTGGACATTGTAACTGGAGGGTCACAGTTTGAGCCCAGCTGCTTACAGAAATGTAAAATGGCAACTAGTTTTTGGAGAGATGTTTCCAGACCACTGTTGAGCTGCCCATGAGCAAGGCACGACCCCACTCCAGCGAGCTCAAGAGGCGCAGCACTTTCTGCGCACTCCTTTATTGCTGACATCTCTCTTTGCATGCCTGCGTGGGCGTGATCCAGTTCTCTCTTTGGTGTGTATCACAAATATACAGCAGAGTGTGAGTTTAATTTCCCCTTGGGGGATTACAATGAGTGTAATAAACAAAAATGCTGGAGATTGGCAAATACAGTAAACTATGCTCCAAATGTGTGACATTTTGTCATGATCAACCAATCTGCTATTCCTTGGGACGGTTGGGAGCCCCCACTTTCCCTCGTTTTGCAGGATGGCCTGAACCGAGATTCGAAACCAAGACATCTTGAGTAGCCCCAAAGACAACTGAACATTTAAAAAAAAAAGTGAATTGTATAAAGTTCAGTGTGCAATATTGCCATGTTTATGGAGTATCTAGCAACAGGACTTGCCTTGTTTGAAAATGAATCACTGTGAGAGTTTCTCAATCCACACCTGAAGCTCATTTTAATGTAGTCCCCTCAAATACTGTATAATACAGAGCATAAGAATTCTTACTACTAGATTCATGTAGAAATTTAATACTGGAACATCCATCCATCCATTTTCTGAGCCGCTTCTCCTCACTAGGGTCACGGGCGTGCTGGAGCCTATCCCAGCTATCATCGGGCAGGAGGCGGTGTACACCCTGAACTGGTTGCCAGCCAATCACAGGGCACATACAAACAAACAACCATTCGCACTCACATTCACACCTACGGGAAATTTAGAGTTGTCAACTAACCTACCATGCATGTTCTTGGGATGTCGGAGGAAACCGGAAAAAACCCACGGGGAGCACTACTGGAACATTGTTTTTTTTTTTTTTTTTTTTTTTGCGCTACCTCGTGTAAGTCAAGGTGTTTTGTTCACAAATAAATACAAACATATATACATATATGGCAAAAAAAACATGCTCTGTAAACAAAATACAGCTTTTTGGATTGATGGCTACGTGACTGAGTTCACGGAGAGGTGGAGTTCCACTCCCCTGGCATGGTATCACCTTGCTGAGGTTAGCAGGTTGGTACATGACATACATATCCTAGCCAAGTGCTGCTATATCTGTCAGGGCACCTGCATGGAGTGACAAACAAGCACACTGCCTGTCCTCCAACACTTTGGAGCACCTGCACTCTTCAAAAGTGACAGCCGCTGGCATGCTTCAGTGACTTTTTAATACAGGGTGTCAATATGCCCTCTGATTGTACTGTTGAATTCTTTTGGATTGGCTGAGATGTGTTTAAAACTCTTTCATCAGTAGCTCTGCCTAAATAGTAAAACCTAATATCAATATATAATTTTATTACATGTAATATTACATTTGGTACATATTGTGGGAAGCGTAAAATTATGTTTTTTTGTTGATATTTGAGTTTGCCATTTTGCTGGATATTTCAGAAACCTCATTATTTTGCTGCTTTAAAGTCAGTCTCATGGGTTGCGCTCGTGTCAGTGTCCGATCTTAATTTTCACATTACTAACTTTGGTGTGCCTCTTTATTCTGTACAAAAACAACTCAAGTGAACTGGTCAGATACAAGAGAAATTAATCACAACACTAGAACAACTAATGTGGACACAATGTCACATCTTTCATCATGGAAGACTGCTAAATTAAATTTAACACATCCTCAGGTTCAATAGGTTTTAGAAAAAGTTCCTAATTTACATTAAGATGAGGCTTATGTGCAAGGTAGAAGTGTCTCTCGTATAGACAGGATGGGCTTCAGAAACTGTTTTATTTAACCATACCATACAATTGATGAGTGGGCAGAACTTGGAACTAGTGTTTAGCATGTCTGTCTCACAGTCGAGAGGTCTTGTCCTTCTCAGCTCAGACCTTGCTGTGTGGAGTTCGTATGTTTTCCCCATGTTTTACTACGAGTTCTCCAGCAATCTCCCACATTCCAAAGTCATTCATTTAGGGTCAGTAAACATTCTAAATTGTCTATAGGTGTGAATGGCAGTATGAATGGTTGTAATTAAGTGCTCTGCGATTAGCCATGTCAGACTTAAGTAAGTGAGATTAATTTCCAGTGATGGTTGGACTCTCCAATGCTGCTCTTTGTCAGATATTCTGTTTTTTTACTGCTGGGTAATTGAGGTGGTTTGGTTTAGTGGCCTCAGTTTTGCGTCTCCGGTATTTGCAAATGACGTGGCTCTATCAGGCTTCATTCATTTTTATCTCTTTCCTTTTTTCTTCCATGTTCAACCGCTGACTTGGACCTGGAAATGAAATGTGAAAGTGATCTCGTCTCATATTCATCGTTTGATATTAAATCAACATGTTTTCAGTCAACAGCAAAAACAAAGAAATTGGCATCATTGTTTGAATACTTTTTAAGGGAGTGTTTATTCATTTTACAGTTATATTTGATTAAATGTATTTTTGTGTTGCGGATGACATTTTATTCATGCATCTTAGACTGTTGGATAAGATGTTGGCCTTGGAAGTTTAATGCCTTAGAGTACTGGTTCCTATTCAGATTTAAGTGCTAATTGATATGGTAACTTGTCAAATGATGCAGCATGAAAAGGGGTAACTAAAGGTATGTTTAGATCTTGTAAAATCTGCACTTTTTTAGTTATTTGCAAATTTTAAAAGCTTCACATACACGACAACTTTGTCATAACATTTTCCATTCACAAAGACCTGCAAAAATTAAAAACACTGAAATATTAATGCCCAGCAACTAGAGATATGGAGTAATGCGTCTTTACTTAGCAAAGTAAATGTAGCTGGAGGAGCATTATCAAGCTCATAATCTTAAGAACCACACATGCAACAGCAGCACTGTTTTGAACAAATCCGACAGCTGAGCAGTTTTCGGTTTTTGACGAAAACAATAAGGCATTTGTTTTCAAAAACGTCCATTTCAATCATTTTGAAAACCCATTTTTCGTAACCAAAACACTTACGTTTGAGTTAAAATTGTCTTGTCTATATAACCACCCCAATCTTTTGAACAGTTTGTCATTATTGACAGTCCAAAAAAAAAAAAAAAAAAAAACATTTGCAGAAAGGCACAGAATGCTTGGTCATGGGCAATTTCTTTCTTGAGAGCACAGTAAGATGACATAGCTATAGCAATGGTACCACATGAGTTCCTACTGGTGTCTAACTGACATCTTTATGATGTCATATAAACTTTCATTATGACTCCCCTAGTCTTTATCCCAACAGTAGCTCTAAGAAGGTCACAGCAGACAATATGTGCATATGTCAAAGTAGGTTTGGTTAAAACCACACTCTTTCGGATTAGGTTGCCAATGGAAAGGAGCTTAAAAAGACATGGTCATAGCCTGACTATTGTTGCTTAAAATTCATGTTATAATCATGTCAAATCTGACAAAGAAGACAAGACCTATCCCAAAAGAAAAACCTTCACACTACTAGTAAGTCGGAAAAAGCTTGTTATCAGTGACCTAACACTGAGTTTATGCATTGGACAAAGGGCCAAAACCAACATAAAATATATTATATCTTTTGAATATGGTCTCATTTGGACTGTGAATGAATATGGTCTCATTTGGACTGTGAATGCTATTAAAAGTCAATCTAAATGGATTACTAGATATAATACTAAAACTACAGTATATACAACACCAAGTTAATACTCTTAAACCTAGTCATACATGAATGCAGGCCAACAATTGAGAAACCATACCTGAGCTGCTGTCAGTAGAAAACAATACTGCTTTTCATGAGAAATCCTGTCAAGACTCAATGGATTCCACTCAACTTAACAACTGTTTCCAGTTTGGTCCCAATGTTGATTAAGGCATTTTAGCAACTCGTTTGATTAAAAGGAATAGCTTACAAAGAACTATAATGGTCTAAGGAAAGAATGCACAGTTAAAGGAAATGTAAACACAGAATGGGAAAGTGCTCTGGGGGAAAAAAGAAAAAAAAACTATACACATACAGTACAGTACCATGTCATTTTAATAATATGTACTATATGCTAATGTCTGGAAAGGTAAATTGTTTTCATACGTGGTTCCATTAAAATCCCAAACCATTGTGGCTTGCAGCACATCATGTACAATTACCACGACAATATTTCTTCTACTAAAGCCAGCACATGCGGTAGGTTTCATCATCTATAATTAGTATACAATTCCAAGTCCATACCCCGTAAAGCTTTTCTTGTGAGTCAGTTTCTGTTACCAAGCCCACCTCATCAGAAATCACCATTAAACACGTCAACAAAAATAATTTATTGTCATCTATGCTAACAGTGGATTACATTCAGATCTCTGTGAGAGGAGCACCACAGGAGGCCCGGGAGACTGTAAAGGAAGGTAGGAGAGTTATACTCAAAGAGCCTTCTGTAAATTTTTTATTTTGTATTTTTTTTTTTTTTATATAGACACAGACTGTGGGTCACTCCAAACTTAACACCAGCTGTGTGTTTGTTTGTTTTAGCGTGCATGTATGCTACCGTATGTTTTAAGCTAGCGTATGTTTTACCATGCCTGCGCCCAATAATACGGTGTGCCTTATGTGTGTGTTAAATACAGAAATAGACTCCGTAACTGAGACTGCGCCTTTTAATACGGTGCGCCCTATAGTCGGTAATATAAAATACGGTAATATAAAAGTTTGAATTTGTGAACTCAGAGTGAAAGATGATCATGACTTCCAGGATAGTCAGTACATCAGACATAACTTTATACACACAGTCTAATAACAATTTAATACCTATGGTTAACAATACAAACTTTAAATGTAATACTTCTCCAATTGGTGATCACCAAGATCATCCAGGGGCTGTTTGTCCAAGTAGTAACCCGTTCTCTAAATGTGCAACTTCTTCAACAATGTACTTGTACTACAGGTGTAGATCGGGGTATGCCATCTTGATTACATCATGAGCAAACACCAGTACTGCTATAATAATTTACATGTACATTACCCAATGACTGTATGACCATGAGCTGGTCAAATACTGTGTAGTTAGCGCAAAATAGTCTTTGTTCTATGACACAACAGCACAAATAAGACATGCAAAAAAAATTTATAATTATTGCCTGTTCATGGCTACTGATCGGGCAGCGGAAGCGCTAGAGGTAAGTTGACAGTAAACATGGTTAACCACAGAATTCATTCAACGCAGTTGTTCTCTCTCCATCAGTTCACTTGCTCAGAGTCCTTGAAGTAGAGTGAAGTCTGAAACTGCTGTATCAGATTCCACTGGGGGATAAAATTAACATTACAGTGCATCAACAACACCTCTCCCAGCACCTCGCCTCGATGGAGTTGGAGGCAAAACAAGAGTCGGAAACGAAAGAAAAGACTGGATTTTTTTTTTCACCTTTTGGCGGTATGCTAATGTGAGTGTTCAAACTGGTATTGAATTTGGAAGTGCATGCTGAAAGTGAATAAAGGGGTGCGGTGAATCACAGATGATGTGAGAATGACTCAGGGTGAGAGGGAGACCTGATATGGACTATAATTATCATAAACCATATGCCTGGAGCCTGTGGAGTGGCTGCAAGATAAATAAAAATGATGACAAACAACACAACGCATTGTACAAATACCGCCCCCACACTTCTCTCTTTTCTCATCACACAACGCAGACTGCCAACTGAATTAGCATGAGCGGCTTGATACATTGGTAATCTATTCCGAGCATAGCAAACAATACAAATTGGATTTCTAATTTACCCTGACTCTTTTATGCAAAGCAACCGTAATGAAGTGTCACCATAGTTACAGCTTTGATACAACTTGCATCAAAGAAATACCTTCATCTTTTGTCCTTGACACAAGTTTATGACTCTTGAGTATGTGATTTTTTTTCCCCCATCATTTTGGGGAAAATGAGTTTCACAATCTCTGTTCTCTTATCTTGATTAAACTCAGAAGCAAACAAGCACAAACGTGTAGTGGAATCTTAATCACAACAGCAACGAAAAAAGACTCCCAGCTTTCCAAAATGGGGGTCATTCAATGTATATATAACCCGTTCCCTCACTTTTTTTCTTTATCTAACTTGTAAGAATAACAAACTCAGAGACTAACATTATTTCCACTGAGCCATTTACTGCATGTGAGATAACCACCATCAAACATGCGTATAAATGGGTCATAAACACTAATCCACTAAGAAAACAACAGTGTGATTTGTCCACAAGGATGCTTATCACAATGTAAACTCCATCATGTTTGTATTGAGATTATAATGAAGGGAGGCACAGTGTATCTAGAATTATGGTCATTATTTAAAGCTGTCTTGACATTGAAGGTATTTTGTTTGCCCTTGAGGCCAACTTCAGCACCACAAAAGGACATTGAGACGTCTAACATGAGATTTGACCGAATACATCTTCTCCAAGTCAAGCAAAATGATAACTCTCTGCAATCGTTCTATAATGCATACAGTTAGTGTATATTTTAAATTAGACCAAATCTCCAAGTGGAGCAGAGTGATGAGTGTTGACAATCACGGCTTAATGCACACATCTCATGTATATATTTAAAATAAGGGTCAGTGACATAATCTAATTTCAGAATTGTTAATGACATCATTTGTTGAATTTGTGATTGGGCCCGCTATTGTTTTATTGTATGACAGGCTGTCAGTAGGCGGCACGGTGGCGACTGGTTAGAGTGTCAGCCTCACAGTTCTGAGGACCCGGGTTCAATCCCCGGCCCCGCCTGTGTGGAGTTTGCATGTTCTCCCCGTGCCTGCGTGGGTTTTCTCCGGGTACTCCGGTTTCCTCCCACATCCCAAAAAACATGCATGAATTGGAGACTCTAAATTGCCCGTAGGCATGACTGTGAGTGCGAATGGTTGTTTGTTCCTATGTGCCCTGCGATTGGCTGGCAACCAGTTCAGGGTGTACCCCGCCTCCTGCCCCATGACAGCTGGGATAGGCTCCAGCACGCCCGCGACCCTAGTGAGGAGAAGCGGCTCAGAAAATGGATGGATGGATGGAGGCTGTCAGTATGTTGGTCATGTTTCTCATTGGTATGGATCTAATTTGAAGAGGACAGGGATGAAGTATGTACTTTTCAAGGTTCTGAAATTGGTTGAGATTAGTCTGTCATCCTATCAGAGGAGTTCATCATAAAACAACATAATTCCCCCATTAGCATAACCACACAGCAATAATGCTCGTGGAGAGAAAGAGAGAGCAAACAAGTGTGGGACTTTTTTTTACTCATGCCAGTTTTATTTAATCAAAGCTAATGTTTAAAAAAAAATTCAACAAGCTAAAACCAGCCAAAATTGATAAAATTAGTGCAAAAATTAATTTTATTTTATCTATGAAATATTTGCAAGAAAAATAGCACTGTATTGTACAAAAACATTATAAAACAAAATAATATAAAGAAATAAACTGGTTTCATGATATGTTATTTCTATAAAACTGTAGCAATCTATTCGCGTGTTGGATATGGTGTGTTAAAAAAGTGTGCCTTTAAGGGGAGTGGCCTGGTGACTGACATCAGAAGCTGGAGTTGGCTGCAGTCCTTGCGTGTGTTCTCATTTTGTATTTGCGGGTTTGACTGTTTTCCCTATTGAATAAACAGCTGAAAGTGCGTCAGTGACTGCGGCTCTTCTCCCTTAACAACAGGAATTTAATTGCTCTTCTTTTTTCTCACTTCACTCAAGCAGTGGCGTATCCGAAGCTTGTTTGGACCTCAAATTTTGGCTCACAAACTAAAGCAAAAAAAAAACCAAAAACATCAAAACGATGGTTTGTAACTTGGAAAACTTATAAGTCAAGGAAGCACTGCCTACTGCAACAAAACATTTTCTACCGCTTATCTTGTTCAAGGTCATTGGGGAGTCTGACATTTGGCTAAATTTAGGGAGAGGTACATCATCGACGAGTCGCCAATCAACCAGGCACGTATAGATATACAACCAACAACACTCACATTCACACTTGTGGGCAATTTAGAGTTTTTAATTCACCTACCATGCCTGTTTTGGAATACCGCAAGTAAAGAGAGAAAATGCGAACTCAACACAGAAATGCCCGAGCTAAAATTCCAACCTGGATCCTGGCAGACGCATTAATGATGTTAAGTGCCTTCGTGCACTTAACATCATGTTTACATTTTTTTTTTAATGATTTATCAGGAATCGGCACAGTGACGGTTAGCACATCTGCCTCACAGTTCTGAGGACCGTGGTTCAAATCCCAGCCCCACCTGTGTGGAGTTTGCATGTTGTCCCCGTGCCTGCGTGGGTTTTCTCTGGGCACTCCACTTTCCTCCCACATCCCAAATACATGGTTGATTGAAGACTCTAAATTGCCCATACATGTGAATGTGAGTGCGAATGGTTGTGCCCTGCGATTGGCTGGCGACCAGTTCAGGGTGTACACGCCTCTTGCCCGAAGATAGCTGGGATAGGCTCCAGCACGCCAATGACCCTAGTGAGAATATAAGCGGTACAAAAAAATGGATTGATGGATTTATCAGGAAATGCAAATCTGTCTTTTCAAAGTCCTTGAACAGTTAGTTGTTTTTTTTGAAAGCCTTTTCTATTACCAGCTTCAACATTATGGTTATTATTAAGGTTGGAGGCTGTGGCGTGACGAATGCTTCTGATATCAATTGGTATTATACGTAAACTCGCGATGCCTTCATAGGTTATCCATGCCATCATCACGGTAAGACTCAAAGACAAAATACATAAATTATGAAATGCTTCACGGGGTGTATTGGAGCAATGACAGAGGAAAAGAAGGGAGTCATGAAAAGACGAGAAGGAAGTTGTACGGTATTTTTTATTTGGGTCTCTTGTTGTATATTTGTTTATTAATTTGTGTCAACTGGTGTCTGAGAAGGGAAGCGTGAAGTGCATCACATTAAGTGTATTGACATAAACAGCTCAGCGGGCACATTGCCTCTGCCTTTGATATGCTTTAAGTAGAAGGCAGTTCAGAGACTGACAAACAATATTCCCATGGGATCAATACATTAGGGCCCGAACTAATCTTGGCCAGCTCGGTAGAAACACTTGAAAAGGAAAGTCATTTTTGACATCACTCTTGTCTGCCCTCAAACTGTAATTTTCCCCCCAAACCTAACCGGTCGCAAAAGAGTTCCACAAAAGAGTTCAGCGTTCCAACTGCTGTCATGCCTGACCCCTCGTGACATTTCATGTCAGGATGGCTTTCTATAATGGAGGTAGCTAAGGCATTGGCAGAGTGAAGCTGCTGGTGTGGAGTGATCGTTGACTGACCGTGTGCGTAATATAGCAGAGATGGAAGCAATGCGACAAGATGGTGTACAAGCTTTTTTTGAAAGGCCACATTGAGCAATGTTTGTCGAAATTTGTTGAAAAAGATTGGGAATTTTGAGTATTGTGCTGAGGTGATGGTTTGCTAATTGGGTTAGTATGTAAAGTATGCTTTCATTTGGTTAAGTGCATTGTGAAGCGCACCTGGTAGGCCTATAGTTAAGCCATTTTATGTGATGCAATTCAGTGTGATTTTGTCGGCTTTTTATTTCTGTTTAAATATGCCATGTAAATAAATATGCCTCAGGCTAAAGAGCCAATGGATGTGTGTTTACTCCCAGACACAAAGCAGAGTTTCAACGCCGCTGCTTGACAGGGGAAGATCCAGAGTTTGAGACACTCGGTTGGACCCTTCCCCAACTTAACCAGGAATTTCAAATTCAGTGTATGTTGCAACTGGAGGTGGCACAAACAAGGAGCACCAATATTGCCAATGCATAGCTGTTAGTTTTCATTAATTGTGCATATGAAATAAAACACACTTGTCCCATTTTGAATGTATTGACTGGTTAATGGCAGGTGCATGGGCGCTATCTGGTGCTGTCACCTTTGGATGTGAAACACTTTTGCTAGTGACTTGTTGTCACTTGTATTAGGCTTAATTAATAATTTTAAATAGCTGCTTCTATTGGGAAAAAAAACAGAACCTCCTTATAAAGCAGAAGTGGGACCAAGTCATTGCTTTCCAAGTCACAAGTCAGTCTCAAGTCTAGTGACTTGTTGTCACTTGTATTAGGCTTAATTAATAATTTTAAATAGCTGCTTCTATTGGGAAAAAAAACAGAACCTCCTTATAAAGCAGAAGTGGGACCAAGTCATTGCTTTCCAAGTCACAAGTCAGTCTCAAGTCTAGTGACTTGTTGTCACTTGTATTAGGCTTAATTAATAATTTTAAATAGCTGCTTCTATTGGGAAAAAAAACAGAACCTCCTTATAAAGCAGAAGTGGGACCAAGTCATTGCTTTCCAAGTCACAAGTCAGTCTCAAGTCTTTGTCCTCAAGTCCTCAGTCAAGTCCCAACTCGAGACAGGCAAGTCCTGAGTCAAGTCGCAAGTCTGATACTTTGAGTTTCAAAGTCTAGGACCTCCGACTTGACTTTGAGTTCAAAATTTGCAGCAAATAGGCCAGCAACTGAATAGATTTATGATAATAAACAATTAAAAGCCCTTCTTTTGTTAGAATGTGCTTTTCTAAATTTTCTAAATTCATGATCAGTGTAACATGGGCCTCACACAGCTAGCCCGTGACCCCTATGAGAACAGGCAGTATAGAAAATGGATGGATGGATCATGATAGTTTTCTATTTTTCCATGTGAATATCCAAACAGAGTAAAAACAAACCACAAATTAATTTATATCTAAGTTCATTCCCAAGTTTAGATTTGTCTCAGCAACAGTATATGTTGTGTTCTCCAGCATTGTGTTTCATCCATCCATCCATCTATTTTCTGAGCCGCTTCTCCCTCACTAGGGTCGCGGGCGTGCTGGAGCCTATCCCAGCTCTCATCGGGCAGGAGGCGGGGTACACCCTGAACTGGTTGCCAGCCAATCGCAGGGCACATAGAAACAAACAACCATTCGCACTCACAGTCATGCCTACGGGCAATTTCGAGTCTCCAATTAATGCATGTTTTTGGGATGTGGGAGGAAACCGGAGTGCCCGGAGAAAACCCACGCAGGCACGGGGAGAACATGCAAACTCCACACAGGCGGGGCCAGGGATTGAACCCGGGTCCTCAGAACTGTGAGGCTGACGCTCTAACCACTCTTCCACCGTGCCGCTCATTGTGTTTCAATAAACCATAACTACGAACTTTTATCATGTAACGTTGTCCATATCTTTTGGCCAACATGCAATCCTACGTGGCCCCCTGACTAATGTTACCATTGGGTGACAGATCCATGGTGGGGCACTCAGGACAGAAGCCCAATTAAACCTCTCTGTGGTGAGCCAACCTCTTGATGATCCATCATACCATTTCAATTAAGCCCTTCTAAGAAATGATTAAATAATCACAAGCTGGCTAATGGAGCCATATATCCTAGTTATTGAGGACATTGGTCATCGGCTCAGGAATCTCTCGTCAGTGCCAGATGTCTCATGTCAATGCCTAAATGGGTAAAACAGATGACAGAAAGTCAAAGGCTGCAGTGAAACAAAGAAGGCAATGGTCATATGTTCAAGACTGGGGTGAAAAATAAATATCAATTCATTGTGCAGTTGATAAGATTTTTGCCTCAGCATGTAACAAAGTTGTTTTTAAATGATTTACAGAAATGTATTGCTGCCAATCCATAAAAAAATAAGGTATGTTATGTTATAACTCAATACTTTTGAAGTTCTTACTTTACATTATACGGTAATATATTTTAATGTGATATGTTTTATGTTTCAATGTAATCATTTTGTCGATGTATCAGTATTACCACACTACTGGACACTTTACATTGCTTAATGACTCTGTACTTTTGTGTTAAAGCCCTAAATGTATATTTTGCTAAAGTTGCTCATTTGCTGTAGTACTAGAGCGGTTCCAAGTATTGTAAATAAATTCCTTGTGTGTTTTTACATATTTGTTCAGTAAAGATTCTAACTTAAATTATGTGACACATCTACAGGAAACACCGCTGCAGACATCTAATCCAGTAAAGCTCATTTACACAATTTGAACGGTTTCTACGCTGCAACTGACTGGGAACCAGTCCAATATGTTATCCGCCTTTCGCCCACTCAGCTGGGATAGGCTCAAGCATTATGACATCCACTCATTACCCACCTCATCCATAGGTTCCACTGATTATTTATTTATTTATTTATTTTAATGGAATCTAGGAAAAAAAAAAACTTTTTGAGGGATATATCTGGTGGCACAACCCCAAAAATAACAAGCTTTTGTCATCCTTTCAGTTTAGGTCAGAGGTACTCAATCACCTTTCTGCCATTCCGAAGTATTCTGGCGCCTATTGTTTTACATCCATCCATCCATTTTCTGAGCCGCTTCTCCTCACTAGGGTTGCGGGCGTGCTGGAGCCTATCCCAGCTGTCATCCCGCAGGAGGTGGGGTACACCCTAAATGGTTGCCAGCCAATCGCAGGGCACATAGAAACAAACAACCATTCGCACTCACAGTCATGCCTACGGGCAATTTCAAGTCTCCAATTAATGCATGTTTTTGGGATGTGGGAGGAAACCGGAGTGCCCGGAGAAAACCCACGCAGGCACAGGGAGAACATGCAAACTCCACACAGGCGGGGATTGAACCCGGGTCCTCAGAACTGTGAGGCTGACGCTCTAACCAGTCGTCCACCGTGCCGCCTATTGTTTTACAAACGGTATGAAATGGTGTACAGTGCACTACATTTTGGACAAAAGCCTACTAAAATCTTGTGAAAAGGGTTTTGCCACATTCACTACTAGAAGCTAAATAGGGTTAACTGGCCATCATTATCAGCTGCAGAATAGGGGTGACCCTGAACAACTCTCCATCTTTGTCTTTTATAGCTGAACATTATTGGTTAATTGATGTCAAAGGGGACTCCTGATCAAAGGCTGTCTAACCAAATTGCATCACTTCTATTCTATTAGGGATAGTAGACTGGGGTGGAGACTCTGGTGGAGGTGATGATGTATGGGGTGGATGCGCTTCATCACTCTCTTCCATTCGCATGCATCTTACAAAAATGAATCTCTCCACACCCCCACCCGAGGGATAATCGCCTCCACACAAACACATGCACATGCTGAGTTTCCATCTTATCTTAAGCCGAAAGTGCTAGTATTTGACAGATATCAGCAGAAATGGAAGCAAATCTCATTTACCCTGCGGCATTTTCATACCAATGCTACGGCCCTACCCACTGCCTTTTTTCCACAATATATTCTTTCATTATTTATTTTCTCACCAGTGTCTTTTTTACCCATTTGCAGATCTCATACTAATGCGAATGTTAATTCAGTGCCAGGCAAAGAGAAATAAGGTGTATTTTTTTATCTGAGCTTGGAAAACAATGTGCAAAATGTGCTAAAAGTGTGCAAATATAATTATACCTTTCATAAAACCTGACCAATTTTGGTTTGCGTGTAAGGGTGCAAGAGTATTTAGAGCATTCATTGGAGTATAAAAACTTTACAAAATTATTTTTGAAAGACTTTTTAGAAATAATTACTACTGAACAAACTCTACATGCGTACAAGTAAAAACATCTTTTTGAGCTCCTGGTATGCTGTTTTGACAGTCCCGAGAGCGTTTATTCTCCAAGACAAATATACAGAATCTACCATATAATGTAACACAGAGCAAGAGCCTTTGTGAAGCTGTAATATTGTAAATTTGGCAGACAGCCTGGAATAATTAGTCTTGCCCTGGATCTGACTTACTGTTGTGTTACTAGGCCTTGCAGAGCATCCCATCTTTTCGTCCTTTGGCTGCCAATTAACTCACTCGCACAAATGTCTTCGCGTGCGCCTTCAGCTGTAATCTCATTACAGATCGGTGCAGACGAGCCTCATTTATGCATGTCCTCAAATGATTTCCAACATGTTTTTCAAAAACAGATTTGCTTGCGTTTGTCTGTGAGAGGGTCACATTATACCGATGGTGAATTCTGATGACACTATCGCTTTCGTGGAGTGAATGCAATTATCACATATGAAGAATAGGGTACAGAAGCACATTATAACAAAAGGTGAGGGATCTAATTTAATCCCTTGAGGCAATTGCCAGACCAAAATTATGTGCACACCCTACTGTTCACTACCGCAAAGTAAAATCAGTTATTATTACATTACAGGTGTGAAGAATAGACAACAAACTGGTCAAGTTGTTATGTACATTTATTATTTACATCCATGCATCCATTTTCTGAACCACTTGTTCACATTATGGTCGCAGGTGGAGTCAATCCCAGCTGATTTTGGCCAAGTGGTGGGGTACACCCTGAACTGTTCACCAGCCAATTGCAGAGCTTGATCATATTCATATATTGGACAATAAAATGTAAAGATTAATTAACTGACAATCAATTGATTCGTCACAAAACCCATGCGGGAGTTCCGCTGAACAATTTGGTGTTTGATTAGACTAACTACAAAAGAGCGAGACAACCAGAGCCAGTTATGCATCACAGAGGAAGCTAGATAAACGCATCATCCTCATTGCTCTTGCGCAACGATTTCCCCACCAGTGGGTCTACCTGATGAAGTGCCAGATTCCCTCCCTGTTATTCTCTGTGCGCCAGCCAAGTGTCCACATGCATGAGCGTATTCATCAGTCAGGTGGCACCAGGCTGCACTCAGTCTTTTTTTTGTTTTTTGTTTTGTTTCTGTGCCCAGGTGTGAATGGGATTGAACTGATTTATCTCCTTTGTGCTGTTCCTCTGTGAATTGTGATGATAACCAAATGAACTTACGGCACTCTTTCATACAATAAACACGCTAAAATATGTCTTTCCTCACAATTATGATGTGTATTACACCTTGGACATGCTGTAATGGACATAACTCCAAGTACTTATGTAATTAATGTGTCATTCAGGAAATCCTGGCTGATTCAGGACTGAAGTGAAACCCAAGAGGGAAAACAAGAGCAATATACCATTTTCAATTAAAAAAAGGGTTTGTTTTGATGACACACACACACACACACACACACAGAGAGAGAGAGAGAGAGAGAGAGAGAGAGAGAGAGAGAAATACTTTTTTTAAAATAGAGACCATGTGCGTTTGTGTTAAGTGTAGACACACATATGGCAAGCGACGTGAACTTACTCTGATATCCTGTACATCAGGTGTTATTTCCTCCATTAGTTGGCATTTGTTGGCAAATAATGTTACCAGTGACTCAGACTTCGATACAATTGTTTGACCAGTTAGTACCAGCTGCTCACTTGCTGTGCTAATAAAGGCAAGTATGAGTACTAACTGTTCAGAGACAATACCTAAATGCCATATGATCCATTAGCTGTGCTAGTAGGCATACTGTTTATTACTAGTAGAATCTATCACAAGCAAAACTAGTAGTGACAAAAATGCTTGTAGTGTTTATTTACCAAGTGCCATTGCAGACTACTTGCCTGTCATATACAGTATAGTGTTCCCAGTCATTTTTGCGGGTCAGTAAGAATGGTGATGGTTTAAAAAAGTTTTCAACCATTTTTCAAAAAGGAAAAATATTTCCATTTTTAGTTCATCCAAAATAATCAGTTAACAAGAACCATTCATTGTGTACATATTCTTATCTTTTCTTGAACATGTTCAGACTGAGCCAAGTGATGGTTTCAATAAATTCAGGTCTGGGTAAATAAATATAATTTCTCACAGAATAATTAAAAGGAGGTATTCAAATATTTTTTGTTTGTCGATGTAATAGAATGAAAGCTGTTTAATTGAGGCAAACATTTCAGATGTGGCCAATCCTCTGCTTGGGCTGTTTGAGTTTAGCCTAACCTTGGTACACTTCCAAACGGGGGTCCATGTTATTTTCCTCTCATGATCATCAGAACATCAGAGTACAATTCTATTCATTCATCAGTTTATTTATCCTTATTTTGTGTTGAAAGGAAGACGAAGTTTACTTTCTGCTCAAATTAATTTGTGAAATGGTTGTGACGTGCAGGCAGGTATTCACTTTGTACCTTTTTAATCACCATACATTTTCTTAATCCATTAAAACCACGAAGCATTCCTGAAATATTAAAGCAAAGAATGTACACTTGTTCAGTTAGCAGACTCCACTACCCACTATATGGCGTCTGCCTTTTGTGAATGTTAATTGGACATTATATCTTAATTTGCACACAAATGTAGCACAGAGTAATTATAAAGGAATTTTCCAAAGACTAAGCAGAACATAGTAAAATCTCCCAACTGCCTGTTGACTGACGTATTAAAAATGGCTCATTTAGAGACAGTGGAAGGTTGTCATCTTTGAGCAAGACTTCTGGCCTCCTGGGATGGTGCTCACTGTAATTTATCACAGTCACTAATTATTCATGTTATAATCCACTCTTCTCTTGCAGAGAAAAAGAGAATGGGGAAGCGCAACAATAAAATCACTACTTGCATGAGCGCTCACTGGCACAACAGCAAAACCACGAAAGTGGCATATGTCTGGATTGTCACTTGCTGATTAGTGTGTCGTCTGCACTAAAATTCTGAATTTTTTGTGTTTCAAATTGTCATCATGCCCTTTAAACAGGATTAATTAATAAATAAAAATTGTAAAAATATACTTTATTCACTGATATTTTTGTGTGGTCAGTTGCTCTTTGGTTTAACAACTGATGTACTTAAGCTCTATATACAAGAGGGCCAACCATAAAGGTAAGTCCTGTTATGTATGCTGTTTTGTAGCTGAAATAATGTGATCCTTATTCATCCATCCATCCATCCATTTTCTGAGCCGCTTCTCCTCACTAAGGTCGCGGGTGTGCTGGAGCCTATCCCAGCTATCATCGGGTAGGAGGCGGGGTACACTCTGAACCGGTTGCCAGCCAATCGCAGGGCACATACATATTCAGTTTTTTTGTTTTATTATGTTGCATTTCCTGGTCCATTTGCTCCACTTAAAATAAATCAGCACAGGAGCTTATTATACTAAAATGAGCTACTGAAATGTTTGTCAATGATCAATTTAGTTATATATAGATATCAAATCAATGTTATCAACTGAAATGCCATTAATCTAATCCGATCTAATTTTTAACATTTTTATTAACGAAAAATTGCAGTTTTGTAAAATATAACTATAAAACCTAATAAAAGAGAAGGTAATGATTTCAGCCCAGGTTGGCCGTTAACCACGCGGTTAGTTCAGTGTGAGCATCTGATCCATGCTCCTTGTGAGTGTTTTCATTTTGTATTTGTGTGTTTGGCTCTTTTGTAAGTCAAGCTACTGTCGTGTAAGTTCTGCTTAAGCCATTGGATATACAGTTAATATATCATATTATGATATAGGCCATTTGATACACAGTGCAGTTGTACATCTGGATTTATTGCAGCCAGTGGAGTGGCAGTGGGTCATCTGTAACAACCTGACTTGGAGACAGGGATCATGACCCAACACCAAAAAAGAGAGCAGCCATGGATACACAAACAAATGACCCTTGGTCTTTCCTCTATTATTCTATTCTATTATTCTTCTATATCTTCTATTTGGAGCCTAAAATAGTGTGACTGTTGACTTGATGGGGAAAGCCTGTGCTTGGAACAGTCTCAGCTCTTTGGCAGTTGCTCAATTTGCTAACGATAGGTCATGTTTGCATGATAGAAAGTACAATAAAAGTAATTGTAACAATGATATCTCCAGAGAATTGGGAGGAACCTTGCGGTTCAAGATAACATTGCTGATTGTTTACACTCAAAGCCAAATATCTATGTGCCAACCCATTTGCTTCCCCTTTACAATACCAGGTTCTAGCAAAACTGGAATTCAATGTTTTCACTGGTGGATGTTCAACCATGTGTGTGTGTGTGTGTGTGTGTGTGTGTGTGTGTGTGTGTGTGTGCGTGCGTGTGTCTCTATAGGATTATATACAAAAGAGTAAGAGAGTGACCTTCCATTCAACTTTGTAGAACAATGTTGTACTGCCAAAGTAAGACTTGAGATCATTGGAGCACATCTTTTAATACCTCTTTGTTCCCATTTGGCCTTTTCAGAGGTATTTTTGCATATGTTTTAACGTAATGCATGCCTGTCATGGACATTTAAGAACCTAGCAAAGAAAACAGTTACATACTCACAAATTCAGTAGCGTTGTCAGGGCTGTCAAAAAGATAATTGTCACACACCACATTGAAAATGTTTTTTTCTATCCCCTGTGTGGCAGTCCCTCTGTTTCAATAGCAGGCATTGATATGGAGCTGGGGATAATTTTAAACAACAGCAAGAGGTAGAGGAATGTTACTTTCACCACTGCATTTTCTAGTCAGAGAAATACACTGTCACACTCAAAGACAATGAAACAGTCCAAGTAATTATTACCGAGCTTTAACCCAAAGTGTAATTCAACACCCATTTTAATTACAGCCATTATAGCTACTCAAGCATGGTGGTGAATATGAATTCAGCAGTAGCAAAAACATCAATTCACCGACTTTAACAATAAGTGAACAAGAAGAATACAGGATGAATGTGATTGATAGTGAATATATGCATTTAGGATGGACTGAATGAAGGCTTATTGTGAATAAAACCATTATGCTTCCTGCCGGTGGTTCATTTTCAGCTATTGTTTGCTGACTGCAAGTATATTGCTTCAGTGGCCAAATAAGTAAGAAGCCATCTAAGCTGAAAAAAAAGACAAATCAATAAAACAACTACCAATTTTATTGGTTAAAGGGAAAACATTATTGGAAAAAAAATGTTTTAAAAGCTTTTATACAAACAGTTGATTCTCTGGAGGGGCTGCCCACACATCAAGGGTAGCTTTGCGAAGATGGGCATAGATTTGTCACTATCAAGTCAAACTACACTTGTTGAAACATTATGTCAAAGGCAAAAGGTCACTAGAGCAGTATTGGGTTTTGTTGGGTGCACAGATTAGTGGTAGCTAACAGCGTTAGATTCTGAGAAGTGGTAAAGTTATTGACGCGGTATTTGTGTCTGCCGATGTTACCTCGGCAATGTCAATTGTAATTTGGTGGCTTGGTAATAAAATGATGATCAAAAATAAAATCCATGTGGTCAGATCTTTTGTGTGCTTTGCAGTGTGCAGTTGCTTTTTTAGATATGTGGTTCAACATGCAGCCATGGTAAAGTAATCATACTCTTCATTGCCTCAACAGTGTATGGGGCAGGGCAACAGTTCCGTTTCACTTGCATGAAATAAGCAGGCTCATTTCAGCACGACGAAAAATAGCGTGTGTAAAGTGTAATATTATTCTCGATCCTTGGGATATTTGAAGAAATGACATCACAGACATGTTATTAAGACACATGGGAACCATTTGAAATTGTGAAAAATACCTAATGTCTCCTTTAAGATTCTATCTCTTCATGCATAAGACAAATATTTTCGTCCTGATAATGTTATATTGTTGCTGTTGGTTGACAAACGTATCAGTTCAAATTGACTTTTTAATGCGCTGCAATGGTATTGTTCTCCATATACCTATTTTACAGTCAAACAACCAATGAAAACGTAAATAAGTGTATAATATCTTAATCAATAAATGATGATCTTATCTACTATTTTACTTATGCATTAACCACCAGGGAAACAACATCAAATATTATTTTGATAATTACCAATGCTGTTAATTTAGGACAGCTGTGGCATTAACCTTGAATTGGGTGTAATTATTTTTTTTAAACACTATGTAAAAATTCAGACACAGAACATTGTTGTAAGTCCACTTAAACAAACAATCTACAACATACAGTGATGACTGTGAAAATACGTGATTGTAAAAATTGTTCAATAACATTACAGTCGATAACAGTTTATCAAAACTGACACAATCATTGGACGTACACAGTTACCATTACTACAATAACCACAAGAATAACTACAAAAAGATGAAAACCATCCAAATGATGATAACTGTACACTGCATAGTTCATGTAGATAGGGGACATATGCATACACATCATAGCAAATGGAGAAAATATGGTCCATTAGAGCTATGTCGATCATTAGATAATGAAAGTAAATGCCATTAGTGGCCAGTGGAGTAATGTTGCCCAGGCCAACAAAGTGATTTATTAACTATTGTTTACTTGTTGTCACTATCTGGTATTAACATTGCCTCACATACTATTTCTGTGGTTTATCATACCACAAACCAAACCAGAGTCTACTGTTCCAAAACTGTATCATGGAGAGCTAAACCGAACTGTACTTAAACTACCTAAATAATTCTCTAATGGCTTCTCTTGTCCAGCTGCAAGAGACCCAGCTGTCTAGGGGTGCTGGAATAATTGCTGTACAGGTGGTCCAAATGGGCTGGCTGCAACATCAACCACATATTGTTCTCATACATTCTCATTGGCCTTGACCAATATATGTGTGCGTGTGTGTGTGTGTTTGTATTTTTAAGATGGTCTATGAAGGAGATGAATGATTGAAAAGTCTGGTGAAAATATATGTGCTCCAGTTACAAGTGATTTAATGCAATGTGACCCAGAAAACAGAGAGAGAGAAGAGAAAGCATGTTTGCAATGAAAATGATAACTAGCACACCCGAGCTGGTAAAAAGATAATCAAAAGGAATAGCAAATCTGCAAAACATCATTATCAGTATTGTGGCCAACACAATCCTTATAGCCAGAGTGCATGGATTGACTTTAGTAGGACAATGGGGATCACTGGCAAACAACTGAAGAACAAACGGTATGCTGTGCACATCCGATGAAATTTACCAAGATAAAGCAGAGAGCTGCTCCAGAAATAAAATGGAGCATTTTTATTCTATGCAGCAATTTGCATTTGGAGCAAACAAGATTGGCCATTGTTTAAAATTTTAGAGAGTGGGACAGGGGTCCACCTGGGTCCAACCTATACTGTTTCATCATTGAGTGAGACTGGTGTAACAGGATACCACAAAATATATAGCGTCTAATTATAAAGATTTATATGATATATTTTGAGGATAATTATGGATTACGAAGTCTGTAGATAAAATATCAACAGTCTGGACACCCATGGTACACAACATTAGGGACATCTGCATAATCAAGCGCAATCTAGTATTCGTCAGTAATTTAGATTTTACTGAGACAAATATCAGTTGTAGACAAGTATTGGACAAAATATTTGTATTGCTATTAGCTATATCTAGGTGGTGTATTTCTATTAACAATACATTAAGTCCTATTGGTAAAATGTTTCCCAAATCTGAGGAAAACACGTTTTCTTTGAATTTGGAAAAAAAATTTGAGTACATAGTAAACGTTTGACACTCATGGTGTAGTGGTACACTCGCCTGACTTTGGTGCAGGCAGCGTGGGTTCAGTTCCCACTCAGTGACGGTGTGAATGTGAGTGCGAATGGTTGTCCGTGTCTATATGTGCCATGTGACTGACTGGCGACCAGTTCAGGGTGTAGTCCGCCTTTCGCCCGAAGTCAGCTGGGATAGGCTCCAGCGTCCCGCGACCCTAACCAGGATAAGCGGTGTTGAAAATGGATGGATGGATGGATAGTAAACGTTTGAGTTCCATTGTATGTTTATTGGCCACACACCAGAGGTGGGGGACTCCAGTCACCAATTTTAGGACTTGCAACTTGCATGGCTAAAACTTATGAAAGACTCGACTTGACATGAACTTTAACTACTTGACAAAGCAAGTCAGACTGTTTCCATCTGAAAATGTAAATTTTCAATATCGAGCTCAACTCATCTACGATGTCTTCATCTGTCACTATGGAACCCCAGACGCAGGTAAACAAACTTGCTAGGTTAACTTCACAGTTTGGCTGCCAATTATTATTTGGTCCAATATCATTGCTGTAAACAGAGACTCCACCTTGGGTGGTTTGACATGTTGCTGCGAGCCCAACATATTTGTTGTGGCAGTTCCGCCCGTAAACTAATGCACATAAATGGACTGAAGTTTATAAAGCGATAAACTACACAGTGCACAAAGTAAATGCCTCTCATTTACCTATTTACACACGCACACCAATATATTTTGGAAACAGAGTGGCACCGAAACAACATGTAATTTTCAGATCTGATGATTACTTATGATCTGATGATTGTTTATGCTCACATACAGTATATTTCAGTGTGTACTGTATTATCACAGTAACAGTGTTAGATGTATTGGTAGCTGTAAACCCTCTTACAAACGTTGGGGTGGGGGGGAGAAAAATGTATAAATGTATTTTTGGATTATAATCAGTGAAATAACATGTACAACCATTATACTGTACGTTGTGACTGAGAAAGCTTTTATGACTTAATTTACAGCTTGCCTAAACCAAGTAATGACTTGACTCGAGTTTCTTGAAATTTAGTGGTCACTCGACTTGACTTGCTTGATTTCACCCCCACAGTAACTTGGGAAGTGCTTGAAACGTGTGAAGGTTACGACTTGAGACTTAATTGCGACTTGCACATATGTAACTTAAGCCTACTCCCACGTCTGCCACACACTGATGTTGACAATTGACCTTGGAACACATTTATTCAACTTTTATATCAGCTGAATCTTGACTTCCATTTGTACTTACACGCAATTCCAGTAGGCTGCTTACCATTTCTATTCAGACATCAAAAGCATAAATGTTTATTTATTAACTGGTGTGTATGCCGTAAATGAATCATGCTAACTTTCATTTAGATATAGGGCCACATAAAGGCAGGGGATTTTGATGCCCTTTGAACTATCCCTTTCAGACAGATAACTGGTTATTAATTCATCTATTCTTTTGAAACGAGTGGCTCATTATCATCCCAATATCAACCCGTCCCACGAGAAAGTTGAGAAGCCAAGCCGTCAAGATTTTGTGCACCAGCTTCACAGACTTGTCAAATTAAAAGGGCTTGCCAGTGACACTTTGAGGCTGGCTCTCCCAAAAACAGAGGATCTAAAATGAATTATGTAAGATCTCTCTGAATATTGCATTGTAGGGGAGTGTGTCCCATATGCCAACCATTTCCAGTCTCAGGCAAGACATCAATTGGAATGCCCTCATGCTGGCATAATAAATCAAAGGTAAACTCTTCTCCTTCCATTTCTTTTTTCCCGTTATCGCTGTGTGCAGTGAAGCGTCGTCTCCTGTGCATTTCCCGAAGAAAAAAGCTCTGGGAGATAAGGAGAATGGGGACGATCACAGGGTGATTCAATGTGATCTGCATTTGGAGAGTGGACTTGGATAAGATCAGCAGTTCATTGAAGATACATAACATTCTGTAAGAGAAATTCTTATTCCATTTTGATATTTGTACTGGATATTACACATTATACATTATTTCCACTCGGGAAACGATAGAACGAAGAACGATACAGCACAGTCTTAAGATGTGGAACGAAACAGCAGCAAACAATGTAGGGAGACCTCAAAAACATCAGAAATGAACTTGGGTTTTCTACTGACTTACATTACCATTAGAGATGCTCTTAAAACTTCTAATCTCCAACTGAAAAGGAAGCAATTGAGATGGCCTTTTAGCACAGTATTTCACAATCTATTAGTTTTACTGCTAATCACTTTTCCCTTCCATGCTGTTGCTTTTATTGACATTTTAGCGTAGCAGCAGTCTTTCACTATTTCGCTGTGTCGTTGCACTTTCATTTACACCTGTCATTTTATTCCCCTTAGCGAAAAAAAAAAAAAAAGAACCAATGGAATTGCTCCCAACAGGCCAACTGATAAGTCATTCTCATAATGAAGTGCCACCCAAATGATAGGCATCCTTGTTTCCTGGCCACAAATAATTGTTAATATTCTAATTGTTTGGTAGGGGACCATGTCGTGCAGCTAATTTTATGCTGCTGAATTAACAATAAGTAAATGGTGTCTACTGAACAACTACTGAAGGCATTCTATTCTAGACATTCAGACTTTATAATGATAATATTTATCCCATGGGGGGGGGGGGGGGGGGGGGGGGGCATTCATTAGGGGCTGCTGGGCTGGGGCCCTACTCAAATAACCTGAGAATAGTAGTAATAAAAAAATATACAGAAATGAATAAACACATATAGATGTCACCTTCAGATGTACCATGCAACAGTCATTTATTTAAAAAAAAAAGTTGAATAGCAGCCTATTTCATATAAAAAAGACTTCTTTCACATTTATAATTACATGGTGTACATGTACATTTTAATAAATTTAATAAATATATATATATATATATCACAACACATCCACAGTGTCTACAACCAAGACATATTCATCATTATTGACTTTGTCAAGTCATGTTATGTGACAAGTCATTCCTATAAAGTCCACAGCCCAGTCCAACATTCAAAATTCTACTAACAGACGTTCATTTGTCCCGCTGGCTATAGTTTCTCTGCAACAATATACCTAAGTAAACTAACTTAAAATAATTGCATTGTCTTCATTCAAACCCTGGACAGAATGAAAAATGGTATTTAATTCCTATAATAGAATAATGTAGCAATATTGAACTGTGTCCAATAATGATTAATTTAAAGGTAAAAAGTAAAATGTGTGATGTGATAAGCATATGACAGACAATTTACTGTAGAGAACTCAAATATAGGACAGGCTAAGGGAGGCATTATAGAGAATAAAAAGATTGCAGATCTGGAAATGTGGTGATGACAACCGCCAGCTATTTCCAACTGTGCCTTCTCTGGAATAAAGAGCTTAACTTGAGCCTTTGTTGTGATAAGGAGAAAAAAAAAGTGAAAAATATCTAAACAAGCTTTGCAGTTCTAGGAGTCACCAAGACGGCTGTCAGCTTGATTGCCTTGGAGGGAAAGGTGGTCCCTCATCTTTCTTCAGCACACCACGAGATGGGCGCTCGTAATTAGGTGAGCCTGTGTAATCAGCCATTCCGCTTGCAGCAGGATGTGCAATGATGTCATCTTCAGAAAAGCGCCATGATACGTTCACAACAAGGACCAGATTACAGCTAAATTGGCACCAAACAATGAATTCCAAAAGTCTGGTGATCTAGCAGATCCTGAAGATAATAAGGCTGACTTGATCCGATCCAAATTAAAAAGTCTTTGGTTATTACTCAAAATGTTTGTACAACAAGCCAGGATAACCTTAGAGCGCTTCCCCCACATGTCCACCATATGTTGTGAATCCCTGCAAGACCCGTTTAAACATGGCTGGCAATTGCTTAGACACGCCGTAGGCTTTCATCGGCATCATGACTTTTTTGAAGTACTCATGCCCTTTCATATGCTTCGTTTTTTTTTTTTTTGTTAAATCTTCATAACGTTTTAAAAAAGTGCACTAAAGAAGCGATGTCATCCTTTGACAGTTGAAAGAAAAGAACATTTTCCTTTGTGGTAAATGCATAAAGAGGGGGAGTTGTCTCTAATGGAGAGGCCACTGTATTCTAGTGTTTCATTCATTCATTCATTTAGCAGTAGTTATAGGACAACTGACTATCCATTTTTAAATTCACTTCGTTAACAACATATTGCTGTATTATAGGACTGTATAGAGATAAATTTAACATGTCGCAACATTTGCACATGCACTACACAACTTTGAACAATAAGGCTAGCCATGCTAATGCTAACATAACATTACAGGTATCAAGACCAGTCTACGTGTTATTATAACGCATCAAGGGCATCCGGGAGGCGACGACAATGAGTGACACGATTGTCTTTATCATAACCCAGAATATAATGAAAATGCTAATAGGGCCTACTGTTGTAATACATTTTATTTCTAATGCATAATGTACATACATACTGTACATTAAAATAATGCAGTCAATTTAAGTAACTATGTTTACTTGCACATAATTTTACGCGAACCAATATTAACATACTGTAGGTACTGTAATTTGCATGGATGTACTCTGGTCACTGTTTTATGGGGATTATATTCCCAACAGTAAAATACTGTTGCAAAATGAGTAGTAGCTTTGGCTCGTCTGTATTTAAATAAGATTTAGAACCTTTTTTTATTTTTATTAAATTGTCTGGCCCACAAGGAAATTAACAGTTTAGCGAATCAGAGTTTAAAGGAGTTGCAGTCCCCAAAAATTAAAGGTTGCAAAACAGATGGTTTCCCTTTATGCAAATGTTATTGTGCAAAACTAAGCCTCAGGTCTGTGCTATTTTCTCAGCCTTTTAATAGGCATGAGAGACATGTGCCATTCTGTACACAAGGAACGGTGGCCCCACTTTCTTAAGAATTGTATAAAATGATTTTTTTTCTCCCCCCATCATGAACCTGCTACAGCCACCCGTACTCTAAATGGGTACCCATTGAGCTCTGTGTGACGCTGAAGCCTCTCAAAGCCAGGTGAACTGATAATACATCATGCTTTTTCACACAGCGGGAGTTGCCTCACCACAGCAACAGCAGCTGACAATAGATTGCAGATGAACATTAACCAGCATGCTTTTTCATTTTCAAACACTTATTAGCAGTGTGTAGTACTGGACATCATCAGGGTAATTGGAAAATTAGTTATTTGGCTTTACGTCTGGGAATAACAGCCATAAGCATACACATGCACACAAAAAAAAAAAAAATAATAAATAAAAACAACCCTTTAATACATAAAGAATTGGCATATCACAAACTACCGAGATAAAAGTGATACAATTAAAACCTTGGTTCCTAGTGTACGGACCACATTTTATGGGAAACCACTGATCTAATTGTAGAAAGATGTCACAAAAATGAAAAATTCAAAGTAAACCCAGTCATTCCAAATCTTCAGTAATTTGGGACTGATTTGAGGAAAAAAAAACAAAAAAACATTTTGATGCTTTTGTTGATAAGGTTTTCAAATGCTGAAATAAAACATAGCTATTGCTGAATATTAAGCAAGACATTGGACATTTATTCCTTCAAGATTAGTCTTGTATTTTTGGAATGTACCCTTCATCTGTCATTGCAAGTTATTTTTTCTTGGGAAGTCTGCATTCTGGGCATCAAACTATGGAATCACAGGGAATTATTAATTATGTGCACATGAAAAACGTAATTGATGAGTCTGGGGTGGTAGCCTAAATTTGATCGCACAGCAGCATTGGATCTGGCAGCGTAAATATGCTTTTAGCTAAACGAGATGCATTTGTTGAACTATCATGCATTCAGTCAGGGTGAGTGCGGTAAAGTTGGGTTGATGGCAATACAGTTTACATGACCTAACAGCAGATGTTATTGACAAATGACCGTAGCTTGACTCAAGCGCTGGGGAGACACATGAGTGCAGCAACACCTCTGAATCCATAAATATGTAAAATCACGGTTTGTTCCAGGGCCCCTGTTGAGGCGTGGGCCTCTGAATCAACCCGACCCCTCCCCGTTTCTCTTGTGGATCTGTTGCTTTGCCTCGTTTGGGGAAGAGCCAGAGTAAACACTATAAATAAGTTATGACCACGACTTGTTGACACACATTCAGCTAAAAGCGCAGCCAAGCTATGACAACTGCCACCATGTAATTGTGTGGGTTCTTTTTTTCTGTGATTTTAACACTGGTCATCTCAAGCATTGTCAATTTGATGACTTTGCCTCAAAGCTTCCAAACTGAGTTATAGATCCTAATTCCCAGAAATATCCGTTCCTCACCAGGTTCTTTATTTTGCAGTCCTCCCCAGAATTGATTCAGGTTCAACATACTGCAGTGGAGTAACAACATAAAAGAAACCTCATGGCACTCATGATCATACATGATAACATGTAACTACTAGTTTTATTGGGAGAATAAGGTGCATTATTGTGTCTGATTGATGTTGTTGCTCTTCATGCTATCCTTTATATATGCTATATAATTTTGCCATTGTACTATACAATATGTCCCATTTTTAGCAGTTTTTTGTCTATACGCTTTGTCCCATTGGTGCTGTCAGCACTGCCTCAAACACTGTGTACTGTACAGTCTAAGTAAAATCGGCTTCCTTCAGTGCAGTGACACATTTCAAATGAATGAAAATATAGAGCAAAATTAGAGTTAGTAGAGCTCATAGATTAAGAAAGCACAAACATTTTAGAGGGGTAGGGTTTAAAGGATTAATCAGAGAAGCTTGACGAAAAGGGGGGTTCAAATACATGATACCGGACTCAACTCCCACAAGTCTTAGTCTCATCTCGGAATGGCCAGACTCTGGATTTTCCGTTGAGATCGGATGAGACCATCACTGATTTGCTATTTTTCAACTTCATTAGGTTTCTTAAATGGAACAGAGTTAATCTTTAAATATTCATTTGTAAATACACCCATCCATCCATTTTCTGTACTGCTTATACTCATTGGGGTCGTGGCCATGCTGGAGACTATCTCAGCTGACTCTGGAGTCTACCTTGCATGTTTTTGGGATGTGGGAGGAAACCGGAGTGCCCGGAGAAAACCCACGCAACATGGGGAGAACATGCAAACTCCACACAGGAGTTTTTGAGCCCAGGTCCACAGAACTGAGAGGCAGATGTGCTAACCAGTTGATATGAGATTTTTGCTGAAAGTTGTGCTTTGAAAGAGGCCAATGTATTTAAAAAAGATACAATTAAAGAGGCGGCACGGTGGACGACTGGTTAGAGCGTCAGCCTCACAGTTCTGAGGACCCGGGTTCAATCCCCGGCCCCGCCTGTGTGGAGTTTGCATGTTCTCCCCGTGCCTGTGTGGGTTTTCTGCGGGCACTCCGGTTTCCTCCCACATCCCAAAAACATGCATGAATTGGAGACTCTAAATTGCCCGTAAGCATGACTGTGAGTGGGAATGGTTGTTTGTTCCTATGTGCCCTGCGATTGGCTGGCAACCAGTTCAGGGTGTACCCCCGCCTCCTGCCCGATGACAGCTGGGATAGGCTCCAGAAAATGGATGGATGGACAATTAAAGAGAATGCTCTTTATCTTTACCTTGTCATGGTTTTTAAAATGAATGTTTATGGTGTTGGTCTTGTCACAGTCTGGTCTTGTCCAAGTGTTGGGCTTGTTGGGCTAGTCTTGATCTCGGTGAGGGCTGTGCACCTTTTTTATTTATCTCACAAAACTCTGGCCTTTGAATAGGTTTTTATATCAAATGTACTTCAAAATATCACATCTGTGATAATGAATAAAGATCCATATGCATTATTTGCATTAGCTCTAATTCACTATCCTTTATTTCCTGGTCTCTGAGGATATACAGAAATGGTTCTGGGGAAAACTGATTCAGAGACAACATTAGGCTGTACTATTGATTTCTCAAATTTTCATGAGGGCCGTGGTTCTAATCCAATTGTATCTGTTCCTCAAAATGAAATAATTGTATCAACGCCACCATCAGCGCTTGGCGACCAAGCAGTTTTGTGTCACATTGCCGTTTAATTGTTGATGGACTTCATGCATTCGAGGCATTCACAGTCAGGGTCGAGATGCATTTGCCAATCATGTCAGATTATAAGAAAGGAAGGAAGAGAGTTATTTGAGATGGCGAGGGGTGCGTGCGTGTGTGTGTGTGTTTGGGGGTTCTCCGGCAATAAAAAGGGCTGTTAAATGAAATAGGAAGTAACTGTGAGGCATGGACAGGGGGTGATGATTAATAGCGACCTCAAATTTTGAAAGCTCTTGCTCATAAGAAACCTCCCTGGGGAGCAAGGTTGGGTATACGGGCCCAATTTAATGTTGTGTGTTTGTTCCGTTTTAATAAGACAAATAACATATGAAAAAAAGTAGCTTGTAACATATTCACAGCGGAAAGTGTTATGCCACCTGCCCTTTCCACCAGAAATATGTTGCATTGAATAAGGTTCATTTTACACTAGATTGTCATTTAGTGTAAATGTTAGTGTGAATGGTAGGTTTGTCCTCAGTATATGTACCCTGCTGCCAACCAGCCTGGGGTGTAGGCTCATGAACACCTGTACATGAGCACAACTGTACTGTACTTTTCCATTTGCTCCTATACCCATGTATAATGCGCACTATTGACTTTTTTATGGAAAAAAATGCCCATTATACATGAGAAATTACGGTAATCCGATTATCCACTATTTCCATCCCTACTTTGTTCTTAATTCATTGTCACAACCAAGGAGTATATGAGTATAGGATGAGTGCTTAAAAGAACCAGCAAACAGGGACAAGGTAGCCTTTATCACAGACCTAGTTATAGCTCATTAAACACTGTATTGCAAGGCATTGTGCAGGGTCCTGACGACACGCCCAAGTTGTCGCAATCACCTCTGGCAACATCCTTTCTTTAAAGACGCTACTCAAGTCAAAGGTGTTTTGCGATGTTGTCGTCTAGAATAACAAAGACGCATCAGCTGCAAGGTCAAGAGTAAGAGGTCAAGAGTAAAACAGCACCGAATATCCGGAGCAAAACAAACAAGAATTTGCATATAAAATGTCAAACAAAAAAGTGTCTTGGCATTTATCGTAAACAATAACATTTTAATGTGTAATTCATGTAGGCTTCAACTCTACACATTTGCAACACACGTTCCTTTTTTTTTTCTAGTAACCTTTATGCCTCCCAGTCGTATTAACTACATACTCACTTCTTCCCACATGCGTTGTTGTAAAGGTTTACATTAAAAATTAATTTGCAGGTTACATGGGCTGATAATTCATCATTTGGATGTTGTAAACCCTGCTTTATCATCTGTTTAATTCTTTATGCAGATTGCAAGGTCGCCGACCTTCCAGGATGTGTCTTTGTAATTATGCTGTAAAGAAGCAGAGGTCAGCTCAAGAGGGAATACCTCAAGAGCAATTAAATGAATGTTAATATATATCTTTCACTACCGAAATAACAGCGAGCGCTGTCAGATTATTATGTAAGAAAGCTGCTAAAAAAGGTCTCTTTCCACCTTTGCAGATTTAATGAGCTCTTCAGCTCTGAGTTTAACCACAAAGCACTTCGTGTTGATAGCTCTTATTTCGTTCCCCTCAGACCATGTTCACATGTACACACTTACTTGAACCAGTTAAATAAAACACGCTGACCATGCCAGTCGAAAAGACTATGCAGGCTGTTAGTGCTGCCAAGCCAACAGTTCGTTCCATAACTACTTACAGCTAAGGCAATTGCAGACAATCAAAAGCATGCCGAAGGTAATTCCTTGAAAATGTAGAACAACAATGATTGTGACTCAGTAAAGAGGGAAATTACATGTAAGAACTTAAAGACAAATGTGTGGGGTGGAAGCTGGATCTTCAGTGCAAATGTATAATTTTTCTCATTGACCCAGGGTGTACCACTTCACAAGGTTTTGTGGTAATTGTTTTGTGAAGAAATATTAACACAGAAGCGATCATGCAGAATTAAAACAGATCAGTGGAGTAGACATCAAAATAAAGTGTGCTGTTGTGAGGATGACACAATGACATCATAAAATAGCCAATAGGCAGCATTTCCCATCAAGTTGATGGAAACAGTTTGAATGCACTTAATATAATATCAATTTCCAAACAGAATTAGTAGGTACAATAGGTTAGGATAAGACTGTACCCTATTGAAAGATATCAGTTGTCAGTAACAACAAGTCATTCAAATGTGCAACAATTACTTTTGTATTTGTATTTCTTTTATTTGTAATTTAACAGACAATTATTTCTGGTCTTCTGATGAATTAAAAACTCTACTGGACAACAGGAAAGACAGGTAAATGAGTACCAGGTTAACAGTAGGAATGCAAAAGCAGCTGCCATTGCTGCATGGTGATACAGTCTCTATGGAGTAGATGTGATGTTACACCAGATATGGAAGACAGTGTTTGCTGGCAGGACGTTGCACACTACAAAATAGTTCGTGTCAGGAAGGCTAATAAATTTATACTGCCAGCAGTTTGTAAGTGACTATAGTCTTAATTTCTGCTTCAGGTTGAACATGGCTTTTTTGCCAAAAGTCTGCAAAGGATTTGGATTCAAAATTGATATTTTATTCTAATGCACAATATAAAAAGGCTGAATAAAAGCTATAAAGAAGGACTGCAATTGGCCTTTACCTGACAATGGGTGCAACATTAAGTCAATCCAAGCCCCAGACAACATGAGGAAGAGCTGTCACTGTATCCCTTATCATCCACCACAGCATTGTGGATGTCCAGCGCTTTTCAGTTCTTCACATCCTTTTTCATTCATCCATCTCTTGCTGTTTTCCCCTGGTAATTAAGCTGTTTAGTGAACACATATAATCTTCAACCACCCAGCCAGACTACAACCTCAAAGAGTCACCAAGATATGGCCAGATGGAGGTGAACTATCAGCTAACCTGGAACTGTGGGCCTAAGGCGATAATCATTTCAAAACTGCAGGGGAAAATGATTTTAATAGCCCTGTAAAGGTAAAAGTTTGTCTGCCTTATCACACCTGGCAGATGCATTGCAGAGAGGAGAGAGGAAACAGGATTACGGGGAGAAGAAAGCATCAGCTGATAACATCCCCTCCCCAGGAAAAGGATAAATCCGGAATTAAAAAAAAATGTGCTGCCTTCATGAGGAAGTTTAGGGGATTAAGGCTAGTCTCTTTTCTACTGTGTTCTAGCAGCCCCTCTCAGTCACCTCAGCTCATCCTTCTTTCTCCACCAGCTGACTGTTGACCCTGGAATTAACTTTTATGAGCCTTGTGATATGAGTGACAAAGAGCTTTTTAGGTTTATTCTCACAATTCACCCTCTTTTATTTTTTTAACTACACAAGTTAATGTTTGTCTTCATTATCACCTACAGTCCACAGTAGGTTCCCTAAATTGAAACAGTATACGCACAATTTCAAAGGCCCCTCTCTGCTGATATAGACTTGACCTGCTGTGAAAGCCAGGGTCGTTCGGTAAGCTCCAATGGATGTTTTATGAGGCGCAAGGCCCTGTGTGCAGTGTTACATGATAACTTTTATGTTTCAGTGTAGACAGAGCACAACTCAATTTCACACCCCGGCTCTTGATATTTGAAGGTATTCCTTTCAGGGTTGTTTCAGATTCTTACATCAGCCTTGTATGAATGGTTTTGGAATGATGCGTGACCTTCATTCTGTTACCTTTACTTCAGTCTAAAACTGTTGAAGATGTAATGGAAAGCTGATTGTTTTGTTTAATGTCCCGACACAAAACTCTCTCAAACTTGAGGTCTGGACCCAGAATATCATTACAATTTTGGATCCTGGAGTAGGACCAAATACCTCTGCATTTGCTGTGACATGACAGAAAATTTGAATACCAATTGAATTTGAATAAAATAATAACCACCGATAAACAAACATGTCTATGTCTCTTGTTACCCTAAAAATAGTATCGTAATAGTATAATATTTTGAGTGCAAATACTATCCACAAGAAGTGGAAATCTTTTCAGTTGAATCAGTCTTTATTTAGTCAAGTAATAATGCTTATAAACAGCGCATTTAAACATCATAAACATTACTAATCATAAGAATTTACATCTATTCTTATCATAATGGTCTCGAATTTTTAATCAGTGTACAATAATTCCTTGACGATCTTTGCATTAAGATTCCGCAGAAGTATTTTATAGTTTTGTTTTGTTAAAAGACTACGCAAGAGTCAAAGCATATCTTTAATAAAATAAATAAATAAAAATTCTGTTAAACATGCGGCCTGGTAACAAAAAATAGCAAGCCACTCTGCGTTGATGAATCAGTTTCATCAGCTTGCAACCATTGCCCCCTTTGGTTTTAATGATGTCCTTGACAATGGTATATGATAAAAACAACATTTGGAAAAAAAAATATTGACATCCAATGGCACAAGCCAATTTCCCATAGTTCTGAAGCTCCCTTCCAAATCTCCATCCATCCATCCATTTTCTCCATCGCGTATATGCTGGAACCTATCCCAGCCTTTCAAATCTCTCTTACTTACCACAACTGTTGCTTCCAGCACTTTTCTGTTGCCACAACATGTCCATAACTACTCTAACATCAGCATATCTTTGACACAAATTAGTCTATACTAACAACCAAAATAAATAAATAAATAAATAAATTGAGGCTGAATACGGTTTATTTATTACCTTGACATACATATAGCTAATCAAACAGTGCCCTCTCAGAACTGTGACCCGCCTCCCCCAGCTCACCTGTAGATGTTAGGCCATCTCCAAATAACTCCGGATCACAAGTTTCCCATTTGTTCTCCTTCACACTGGAAGCACCTAATTAAAAAGCTTCCCAAGGCGAACGTTTTCCTGCTGCTGTCTAAGCACAAAGGTTGATCACATAATTTAATTTAAATTCCGTACTTGTTCATTTTCTTATCATCCTCTCCTGATAGAAATGGCTCAATAACAATGCAATAGGTTGATTTGCCAGTCTTTTGTCTATCTGCTAATTACTGGAATACCTGGAGGCACATAGCTTAGGGAATGGCTGATAGGTCAATGCATAACACAACTTTGGGGTTTATTTGACAATGTTCAATTAGTTTTTCATTCAATAAATTAATTTGTCTCTCTGCATCCACAGAATACAATGATGTACAGGACATCAACAATGACTCTTAAAGCTACATTTAAATGGCCATAGGAGTTCCAAAATGATAATATTGTGGCCAGTCAAAAACAACACAACAGATTAGCACCTTGGTGTCGCGGTCATTGGACTTGGATTCAACTCGAGGTACATAAGCATAAACCAAGCTTTAAGGTTAAGTGACAAATTATGTCAGAAGTAGTTAACCATGAAGTAATCTGTAGCATTCACAATTTTTATTATCGGAATAAACCCCTCTGTGAGATATGGTTCTGCCTTCAGAAGCGGGAAATCGTGTCACAACTGTTGCTTATGCCTGGATTTCCTCGAAACAGTTTCAATTAGTTATTTTTCAGGTGGATTTGTGAGATGAACCATCAGACATGTCAAGGTCGCCACACCCAGATCTCTTTCGGCCCAGAAAATAAGATGGGCTGAATCTTTATACAATACAATATATACCTGAAAATGGGAAAAAAAGAAACATCTCTGTTGATCCGACTTTCCTTTACTTTAACCTTGGGTTCAATAGTAATCCATGATGCTCCTCCCTCTGATGACTGATTGTCAGACGCAATGTAGCACTGACAGTGATTTGTCTTTAATGGCCGTTTGAGCATGTCGTAAGTCGTGCTATAAACTGCAGTTTGATATGCTGCAGGCTGAGCTGTCGACAACCACGACAGCTACTGTCACCCCTCGTCACCGCAATAAAGCCCCAGCAATCAGTTTGAGATCAAGGGGTGTTGACTTTCTGTGTATCCACACACACTCTCTCACACACACACACACACACGCAAAGCAGTAAAGTTGGAATAAAAATAGAAGAAAGATGGAGAGAGTACAAGTGAGCTATAACTGTAAGAGAAGGGAGAGGTTGCCCTTACTGTTTCGATTCACCCATTGGACTGTTTACCTCTGTTAAACATTGCCATTATGCTGTAAAGTTGAGCTAAATTATTCCATTCTTCTGTCTCTCCGAGGCATTGGACCCACTGCTATCTACACCTTTAATGCTTTAATTAATTCCCTGACACATTTTTTTATTGCACTAGTATAAATTATTCTGTTGCGTGCCTGCAGGTATTAACTAACACTCTTGATTTAGTAAAGAGGCAAGTTAGATATTAAAAGACTTGCTCGTTTGCAGACCCAAATTATAGTCAGTTTGTTATTGTCATATTGTCATTGACTTACTGTAGCTCGAGCAATTCTTAGGCAGGGTACAGTTATGGAAATTAAACATTTATCTGTAATAGCCGGTTTGAAACAGAACACACTGTAAAAAAAAAAAAAAAAACATCCATCATTTTTTTTTTGTATACCAACTGACTTTGGGCAAGAAGCAGCATACAGCCTTGACTGGTCGCCTGTCAATTGTAGGGCACATATCCAAACAACCATTCACGCTCACAATAACACCTACGAGTCTTGAACTGTCCTACCGTTCATGTCTTTGCAATGACGAAGTAACCAAAGAAAACTCACATGAAGGGAAGATGCAAACTCCACACAGGAGGGCCTGCAATGAGATTCGAACCCAGAGGCAGACATGGTAGCCATTATTTCATCGTGACGCCCATGTCAATAACAGTATACAACAAATATTTTTATAAAACACCCACCATTTAAGCCATTTTTTAATGTCACAGAAATTAATGGGAATGGAACAGAGGGTGTTGTTACTTTAATGAATAGAGGTAACTGTCAACCACACTGCCATGCAGTCAGACAGAATGTTTCTGCACTTGGGACAGTAGCGTGCAAAATAATAAATAGCATCAGATGACATCGAAACTGATCATAACTTTAGTTCAGACAGGCCACAAGGTCTAACTCAGCTCTGGTGTATCATCTGACCGAAAGCCAGAATAAATCAGCTGAGCGTCACAATGTTATGCATTTGAGAAGTGGCTCTGTCCACTTCAATTCTTTCTCTTCAATATTTGGTCTAAAAAGTAAAGTGTGCTACTGTAAACAGGTAAACATGAGCTAAGGCAAATCACCAGTTACAGGTGACGTGTGGAATAATTGCTGTGTAGATTAAACTAATGACAGTAAATGCAATCTAATACTAACATTAAAGTGTTTCAACATTCAGACACCATCCAAGAAAACGGGTGCTAAAGAGAAACAAGACACATCACATTGGAAGAAAGTATACAGATTTTTTTTTTTATGATCTCCAAAAGAGCATATGCCTAGGGAGAAAGGGGCATTGTCACATTCGGTAAATTACAGATACAGTATTTGACTTTCTACAATTTATCCAGCTACTCACATCAGTATTGCCAGTATCTGGTTTCTACTGTACATCCCTAGTCTTGTTAAGTATGGGTAAGCATTTATTTAGCATTGGATTCTGTTCTAGCCAAGTCATAGTAAGCTCCATTTTTTCTGCTCAATGCCTACAAGTAGGTACCGTTTCTTTGCAGCTTGGTTTGATTATTTTGTGTTGTTGTGAAAATCTATGGCAATGACCCCCACCTTTGTCAGGTTCTCTATATGGCTATACTTTACTGGAGTTTAGCACCAAGTGAAATATTGTATGTCAGAAAACATGCAAAAGACAGTGATAAACCCAAAAGTTGCAAAGGTTGTAAATTCATGACGACCTGTAAAGGCTTCAAATGGAGCATATTCAGTACTGTTGAGGTTTCCTTTCGCTGGCTGCAGCTGGAGTAGCATCCAAGATAAACTTTCAAGTATCCAGCAGAGGACTCTTTTCAGGCCTTGCAAAATGTATCATGCCTTGATGAGCCTGACTGCTCACTGCTTTGCCTTAATTCTCACCATTTGGCAATGCTTCACCAGCATCCAAATCAGTTTTCTTAATCCTAGGCTCACTGTCACCCAAGTGGCAGTCTTGTTCCTGTTTAACAGATCAGCAGCAGTGAAAGCTTAGCTATGCAGCAGCTACCCCTAAACCCCTCCACATGACTCCCAGTCTGGACCAACCAAACAGTGCTTTGAATCACCAGAGACAGTGTTTCACTGGATTTGGCATCACTCACTCTCTGTCTCGACTTGTCTGTCTCACATGATGCTAAGTATGACAGACTTAACTGCATTCTTTGGTGTGATTTAACAGTTCCAGAAAATTGATGAAACATAACTTCAGTCCAGATTTCCGCTCATTCAGTTATGTTAGACTATGCAAACATAAGTAAGTGAGAGAACATATGTCTCTACAGACCCATTCAGTGGCTGGCTTGCATCTGACTAACTCATAGGAATATAACAAAGATGACATTTCCATGTGCATTGGGGCAGGCTTGTCAATGACAAAAACTAAATTTTTACAGCTTGTTTAAAAAAAAACTAAACGTTAATACGCAGTGATCTGGAGTTTGCCTGAAGTCACACAAATTACTCTATTTCCCGCAGACTACCATCATTGCCGGTTTGTGTTGTTGCCATTGTATTTATACGATTTTTATGAAGCACATCCAACCAAAGCAGTCAGGCACAGTAGCAGTATGTCAATCAAGAGGTAGTGCATGAAATAAAACTAGCGGATTGTGTAAGATGTAAATGCAGTCTAAATTTTACAATTATTGATCACAACAATCAGAAAATTATCTCAAAATATTCACTACATGAGTTTGAATAAAGGGTCAAAGATAACTGAGTGTGATCATTATGTAAATTTAATTACAAAGGAGTTATGTGAGCAAGGAGGCACCTCTGGTGAAGCAGCTACCAACGTTCTCCAATTTTAACATCCTTTTTGCAAGGAAAATGGCTGATTTAATAAAGTTGATAATGACAATGGATGATTCAAAGCTGTTTCTTAGTCATTGATCATGTCCAAAGTCAGCTCTGTATCATAAAGCATTTCTCTGTTTTGTTTAATTTCTTGGCATGTTTCTGAGTTGCTTCATTTATGTGGCTGGTGCTGCCTACAAACGCCAGCAATGGAAATATTCACCTGATCAGAGTTTATACCCAGAGAACTGTTACCATGTTAAGCCATTGTGCCACGTTTTATACAGACCAATTTTGCATCATGACACAAGAGTGAACAAGCGGGAAAGATTGGTTTGTATTCTAATAAAATTCAAGAAAATGTGAACGGGGATATACTGCACTGAATAAACAATGTGCTTGCAACTGAGCATGTGCCAGCAAGGCCCGTGATAGCTGTCACACTACTAAGGTCTCTGATGGTAGGACATTGCCTCGCTTCCCACATCATGAAAAAGAACTTCAGCTTGTTTCCAGCTCTCTATTGTTTTTCTATGTCAGTATAAATATTTGTGTTTTTACCATCTGCACATTTGCCCATGCCTGTATTGTGCCTGACCCTGGTACAGTCTGGCTGGTGTGACGAGGAATAACAGGTGGAGTGGCAGCCCACGCTTGTCGCTCTATCTTTAACGTGTGAGATTCAACACCCCCGAAGGTGGTGAGACATGTCCCTACCAATGGGTGCCTGCTTGAACATAACTGATCTTTTCTGGGAAGTTAACTTATTAAAGCAACCGGTATGATCACCGATTTGAGATTAACTGATTTTGTACACTTGCTATTCTCTCAATAGTCTGCTGTAAAGATGGGAATTTGATAAAATTTCCTTGATCGAAAAGGGGTAAAATTAGCAATCAATTAATTCAATAATATTCAAAAAATGTTAGCTTTAATATCTCTCTGACTAGTTATTGAGTAGGCTAACGGTGCCCAGAGTAGTTAAGCCAGAGGGGAGGTCTGTGTCGGTGTTGATCAACTTCCTTCAGTTGACATGTTGTTCTTTCTTAGACAAACTAGTCGATATTGAATCAACAATGCCTCTGCTGGTTTCAGCCAACTACTGCACACAGTTTGGCCTCATTTGCGTCTATCTGCAATTAATCAAAAATACATTCCACACAATGAACTGCATTCTTAATGATCAATTAAATTAATAATCGATTATTATGCACATTGGATGGCAGAAGGTCCAATAAACCTGTTGCCATTCACACAAGAGAATAACTCAGTTTCCTGCGTGTATATTTGCTTCGTGTTCAATTAAACAGGCACAGGTATCACACTTAGTAAGTCAATTTGTGAGTAAATTGAGACATGATCATCATTACTTCAGTATTCATACTTTTTGTGAAAATTTTGTTTGGTTGTGTGCCTTGGCTCAATAAAGGTTGGGATGCACTGTTCTATTTAACCATCGGTACTTTGTAAAATAGATCATTCAACAAGCTAATGTAAATGTTAAGTTGGAACAAATAATACATCAGATTGAATGCATTGTGCATCTGTGTCCCTGCCCGTTTCTGGCTCTAATCATACTCTCTCACAGGAGAAGGCAGCACATTAATCAACATAACACCACAACAAGATCACACCAGACAGATGTGGCCAAAACGCTGACATCGTGACAACTTTAAAATTGTGAGTCTGTAGTCATTTCTTTGGGGTTGGTCACCAGCCAAACTACAAATTCAAAATGCAATTGTAAGTTAAGTTCAGTTTTCCAAACAAAATCTAAATTAATTTTCGTGGGGGAAATTGGACAAGTGTGGGTTGTGCAACTGGTAAAACTGGGGGGTAGGGAGGAATGGGGCCTGAGATGACACTCTGAAAGGCTTTCCCGCTGTTGAAATTATAGCTCGCAGTTCACATAAAACAGCCCATGAAATATTGGCTTGGTGGAATATTGCTATGCTTAAAGATAAATTACCGCATTAAGGTGGTGCAACGTCTTCATCTTATTGGGCTGTAAAACGTATATTGCCTTCATTCATCTTGGCTTCAATATTCTGCTCATGTTGAATGTGACACATTCCAATGAACTACCAAACAAAAAGAAATCTTTTTTTCTATGACCACTCATGTATTAATGCCCCATCTGATCACTATTTCCTTTGTCTGTCCTAATGTTCCAGTTGGCGTCCTCGTTAAATAATTACAAGAGACCTATCCTCACCTATCAGTGTGGTCAGGCCCTTTGGCAAGCGTATGACAGCCATCTTGTCCCCTCAGTCCTCTACTTCCATTAGCTGCCCTGGTCACTGTGACTGTGCAGTCATTCTAGGGTCAGGGCCCTCCACTATGGGCTGTAATTGCAGTACATTGAGCACTCTGGAGCTGCTGCACCCACCTAATGAATTGTCACCCACTTTAGTATGAAATTACACAAGGGTGACTCATAATAGATTAATAGGGTTGGCAAAATTACTCTCAAAGGATAATCCATTGAAAACTGCTCATTGCCTTCCTAAAATGATTATAAGACCCATGTGAAGTGGGATTAGTCAGCCAAATTGATCCTATGTGATCACTCTTATCTATCACTGGATCACTTTGTGTAACGAAGGTTTTGGATGCTAATCCTCACCCTTCTAATAAAGGTTAGCTTGTTCTTGAACTGACTGGGGACACAGAAACTTTTTATCAAGTTAATGTTGAATTAACAATGACTAAGAGCTACGATCCAAATCTGAAGGACAGTTGACACACGTTTGTTATACATAACCTTATAACCTTGATGTCTGACATGTTTGCGAGGAGCTAAATAATGAAATCGTGTGGATGTTGGGGAACTCAATCTCTAGAGTGTGGGACACAGAATACGCAAAAGGAAATCCCCGATACCCACCATCTGACATATGCTGGGAATGACCCCGCTGTAAACTCTTACGTTGACAGCAGCATCGTCACTGCATACCGACACCAATTTTGTCTTCCATTCCACTAAACCACAAGCATCAAAAAGTTGCATTAGTCCATCTACTATGTCCTGTGCTGGTCGATTCAGAAATAGATTATTGAATCCAAGGAAATCTGAGCTGTATTTGCTTGGCTAAAAGCAGTCTAGTGCTGCAAAATGTTTGCAACGCAAATGCGCAGTACCTCACACAGTAATCTGGTGCTCTTTTAATATTTTCTATGAGAATGCGCACCACTTATATGGCACCCGGTCCATATACCTTTAAATGAATACACTGTAGTTTACTGGTAACATTAAAGCAAAGCTGTCATTTTACATCTTTAAAAAATTTATTTAGTACTCCCTCTTCATCTCAAAGGTGCTGAAGAGCCACATGTAGGCAACATATTTGAAAGTACAGTCTGTTAAAGCATGAACAGGAGTTTGTTGTCAGATTTGCTGACGTCTGACTTTGAGAATCTGGAAACCTGTGTCATTTATTTTCAACTGCTTCATGTAACTGGACATGGATTGCAATAAAAATAATATTCATTTAAAATGAATTCATCTCATCTATATTTTTTTCAGATTATCTTCTTCATAAATCAGTGAAAAAGGTTAGACACCTGCACCTCACAGGGGACATATGGATAACCAGCAATTTGCTGGTTAAACAATACCTCAGAACCCATCCATAGACTATTTGTGCATTTTATTGCAGAGTAAACAACAATAATTCCACAACTTAATTGAGAAATTATCATCTGCTTAGCAATGGATTTTAAAATTCATGGACAACAATAATGATTATATTTCAGCATTAAAAATATAATTTTGTAAAAGTGCTCCTACATACCAGTGTACTAACCATGAAAGAAATTTGGGCACTTTCCATTGCTTTCAATTTAGGACATCTGTGGCATTAACCTTACATTGGCTGCTCTTATGGTCCCATGGATTCCAACAGATTTGACATTTTCAAATTTTACAGATTTATATATATTATTATTAAATTATATTTCAAATTGAAAGGAAAAGGATCAGGTATTTTAAATTAATGTATGAACAGAGTAAAATCGCACACGCAATTACATTTGCATATCGGTTTTGACACCAAACAGTATTGTACACCTCTGAGCCCATGTAGATTGAGCTAATGCTGTCTGGAACACTGACCTCAAAAGTATGACACAAATAATAGCAGGCCTGTTCATCTGTGCTAAACTAACCCGTCATTACATGTGACCTTGGGCAGTTAAAATCGGGGGGGGAGCATTCTTCATGACAGTGACAACGACTCATTGTGGAAGGGAGGGTAAACGGTTACTTGGTGCATCTCTCATTAAAATAGACATGCAACTTCTGTTACATCTCATATTTGTATAACCTTTACAAAATGACAGTAAGAATGTATGCATGCATGATCCTGGTATGGTACCTGGTCAATAAATGCACACGGATAGGCTGAGTGTACATCATCATCACCATGACCACCTAACAATAACCATCACATCTTATACTTGGCTCTCCATGAGTCAATTCCCCTTGAAAAGTCATTCAAAATAAATGCCTCTATCGATCTGTTGTTTGGCCACATGACTACGACAGTAGTGGAGCTCTTTGAATAGTTTTTAAGTAGAGAAAGGGTCTACCTGCACTGCACTGGTAATGTTTTTTAATAAAGATGCATAAGAATTTTAAGCTAGCGCTTAGCTCATCTGCCTTACAGTTGAGAGGTTCTGGGTTTGAATCTTGGCTCCCGCCCTCTTGTGTGGAGTTTGCACGTACTCCGCAGGCTTGGGTGGCTTTTTGCAATGCACTCCAGCTTCCTTTCACATTCCGAAAATTTTGCACATTAAGTTAAATTGAAGACTCTAAATGGTCCGTAGGTGTGAATGGTTGTTTGTCCATATATGCCTTGCGTTTGATTGGTGAACAGTCTGAGATGTACCGTGCCTCTCACCCAAAGTCAGCTGGGATAGGCTCAAGATCACCAGAGACCCTAATGAAGACAAGGAGTATAGAAAATGGATAGGATCATATGTATCTGTTTGGCATAGGCAACAAAGATTTGCCACATTTTACATGGCACATACTGTACTGACAAATGCAGTGTTTCTTTCAAATGGGACATAAATTAAAGGGGCATAAGTAGGAATTCCTACAGTATAAGAAGTGAACCTTCTCCAAGGCCCATGATACCTAAGGTTGTATGTTATGTTGCACGTCAGCTTTCTTGTATGTGCCCAGATCGACAGTGTGTACGTGCCAATCAAACAGTCCCCAAAAGACTCCAACTCCCCCAGATGACCTGCCCCTGAATCTCAAGATGGAGAGAGGCCATACTGGGGTCACAACACTGCGCGCTCACATTCAGAAAAACATCACAGTTTCTCTTTTCTCATTACTCACGTACCTCCTCTGTGCAACAGCCATCTCACCACCACACATCAGCCTCAGGGTCAGAGTTCAGATATTATTGGATTTTATATCACTACGGCTACAACAATTGGCAATGTTGTTTTGAGGTTTACATAGGTGCCCTTAAGGCATGATACACATATTCACACATTGTACATTTAGCCGAGCTTCATGAAAACAAAGTTTCATTCATTTGGACGGAAATAAATTTGCCCCGAGGGAGCAATGAAAAGCCAGCAAAGCATCAAGTGATTGTGTAGATGCATATTCAAAAGTTCAAGATCAAAATTTTGTTTAAGATCAAGGCTTCTCGTTAATAGGCTTCATAGAATGGTTCGATCAAAATGAAAAGGGCTTCGAAAGTAGTGGGGGTGGGCTGGGGTGGTTAATGGTCTCTAAATAGGCATGAATTGAACACCCAACAACATCAAACAATTCTAAAACAAAAGCAAGCAAACTAGATAAGATAGCTACTGTAAATCAAGATGTAACAACTAAACAGCGAGGCCTCGAAATCGGCCCAGTCTTTATGGTAATCTAGATTAAACAATTACCTCCATTGTTCCAGAGTCAAACTGGTGTAGACGTACATTTCCATGATTTCCATGCAGGCCCCGTGGATTCAATTCCCACTCACTGACAGTGCGAATGGTTGTCTGTCCCGATGTGCGCTGTGACTGACTGAAACACTTCAAATTAAAAGCATTCAGGTGGTGTATGTCCAAATTGTATTTTATGTGCATTATTTTCTGTGTTGTATTGATTGAATACTTTGTTTTTTTATACATTTTTGTGTGTATTAATGAGAGTGGCACAAAAGGAGAACAGATGTGTTAGATCCCACTAACAATACTGCAAACATAAAATTGCTTTTCACAAGATACAATGAACCAAGGCTGGACATTTTTATGGTTTCTACAACTTTGATCATATTAGGCTACACACACGTATAAGTATTTAAGCACGTCTTTTAGTTTGGAATATAAAAATGATAATTATGCATCAAAGGTCAATCGATTGGATTCCTTGGTGTATTTTTTTACAATAATCCAGCTGTTCTCCACTGACTACACAATGATTTAACAGGGGATGTGTAAAGTGGACCAGCCTTGGGCGAAGGGCCCATCTCGCAGCAGCTGTTGCTGCAGATGTAAGGTGACAGTAATCAATACCGATTATTAAAGTGGGAGCACTATCTCTCGTGTGTGATTAATCTTCATTCCCTCATGTTTACAGAGCCTCCTCTGGCCCATTCACCACTGAGGGGGAGCACTTCCCATCATCTGTCCCAAGAGGCATGGAGAACAAAACACTGTCACCATTAAAAATACACGCTGTCACTGAAGAGTAGGAAAGTACATGTCCTGGGGGAAAAAAAGAAAGATCCCACGTGTTGTTGTTAAAATACATCTGTATCTTCTCAAAAGGCACAAAATAGATACTACGTACAATAAACATAAATCAGAAACACATAATCAGAGTGACAAGTCCGATGTCATCAGATAGTTACGGGATTTGTATTCAATTAGCCTTCTAATTTTCATGCAGGGTAAATCTCTGCTAATGGCTATAATTTAAATCAGTCCAACAAAATCAAACAAAATGTCTGATTCTGAAATGGCTTATAGCTTAACTTGATAAGTCAACCTCAATAGACATTAACAGTGGAGTGGTAAAAAAAAACCTCTGGCATTCAACCAATTCAACCAACATCTGAGCAGCCGTTGTGCATGGCATCAGTGTATTTGCTAGACCTCAGCGTGGCGTAACTGAGTTTGCGATTGTAAAAGGATATTCATATTGATTCTGAGGACCGGGGTTCAATCCCCGGCCCCGCCTGTGTGGAGTTTGCATGTTCTCCCCATGCCTGTGCGGGTTTTCTCCGGCCACTCCGGTTTCCTCCCACCTCCCAAAACATGCATGGTAGGTTAATTGAAAACTCTAAATTGTCCGTAGGTGTGAATGTGAGTGCAAATGGTTGTTTGTTTATAAGTGCCCGGCGACTGGCTGGCGACCAGTTCAGGGTGTACCCCGGCTCCTGCCTGAAGATAGCTGGGATAGGCTCCAGCACGCCATGACCCTAGTGAGGAGAAGCGGCTCAGAAAATGGATGGATGGATGGAGGTTCCAAAATGTAAATAGAAATATACTGTATGTATAAACAAATGCAGCGAAACAACTTGTGGAGTGGGAGGCTCATGCCTCTAGTAGCCCGCCAGTTTGGTTGCCTTTGATTGTAAATATGCACATCGTTTTTGCGTATGTATATTTTTCTAAATACAGTATCTGATAAAAATGTGCTGTTTATTTGGGTGTGAAGCCAAATTATTTCAAAATCTGAGGTAGCTGCAAAAAGAGCAGGTGGGAAGTGAAGTTTGAGCTGGGCCTTGGAACTAAAGGATGATGGTTCAAGTCCTGCTGCGGACAAATCAAAATGGCAACTAGTTGTTGCAAAGATGCTAGTCTGCTTCCTGATTAGTGTCAAGGTGCCCTTGAGCAAGGCACTGACGAGGCTCCCCAGTTCAAGAAGGGCAGTGCTGTATGTGAACTCCTTACACACTGACAGCTTTCCTTGCATGCCTGTATGTGTGTAATGTGGTTCTATATGTGGTGTGCAACACAACTATACGGCCAAGTGTGAGTAGACTTTCCCCTTAAGGGTTTATAATAAGTATATTAAAAACAAATCTTTAACAGCTGCACTGGTAAAGTTTAGTATATCGCTAAACAAGTGGATAAAGGGAGATAAAGTTTGTGGACAATAATTAATTAATTAATTTGCAAGAAAAGGTCAAACTCTGTCTGTTCACTTCAAACCTCCTTACTAAAAATCAGTGTTGAGCAAAATATGGAAATGAAAATGGAATGGTTTGTCTCACCAACATCAAAGGGAATTGTGTGTTATGACTAATAACCATGGAGGGTTATATTATCTCATTAAAAAGTGGTTGAAGTGTTTTCAAAAACTCAATTTATTATTGCTTAACATCTCATTGAGGGAAACATTATGAGATAGAATATAGGAGCCAATGGTATGCACAGTCATTATCCATCCAATAACCTTCCCCTTAGCTAACAACGCATCTTTAATAAAATCCTGGAACCTTGCTGCATTGTTGCTTCTGTTAAGCAAACAATTCATCATCCATGCTCTGTTACATCCCCAATCAAACTCAGAATGTTTAAAAAACAAACTAAACAAACAAACCAAAAAAAAAATTACAGTCACTTAAGAGTATGGATTGTTTGGTTTGGGGGCATTTATGCAACCATAACAATTACAGCAAAAGTCAATATACAATAATGAAACAATAATGAAAATATGGAAAACCAAACCAGGGTGATTAGTGACACAGAACAAACATCTAAAGCATGTGGGAGCACGTAGTTGAAATTTAGCATTTAATGCGCAGATGGGCGTTTAATATGCATCCGGGCTACACCATTAACATTTCTGGACCGGGTTGAAGGCTCTCAGTACCTCACGACTCCGTCGGCTGTGACTGCAACAGATGTTCGCCCCCCCGTCCCACCCATCCCCCACCTTTATGAACAGCCGCCCACAGGTGTCGGGATCCCACCTCCTCTCCACTATCGTTAAATAATCACCAGTAGTGGACTCCACGCCCCACCTCCTCCTGCTAGCCAAAAAAAAGAAAGCCACTCCTCTTCTATTCAATCTCATTTTACTCCGCCTCCCGCCTCTTTTTCCCAAGCAAAACCTCCCCCGTACTGTTCCTATCCTCCCATGCGGCCATCATTCAGCACCTGTGAGGATCCCGCTGAGAAGAGATAATAACGTGATGTGGCTCTCTTTCTACAAGTGGGCTTGTGTGTTGAGATGAGGGCGAAAGGGGGGTCAGGTAGAACAAAGAAGTGTGTGTGCGCATGTGTGGGCATGTGTTTGTGTTTGAAGCATTGGGAATTTTTGACAACTAATTCCATCGCTTCTCCTGTTTGTACGATATCTTGGGGGTGTTACAGTCTGCACTCAGGGAGAAAAAGGGACTAAAGCACAATATTTCGGAAAGTTCAGAGGATTAACTCGGGGCAAGGCTTTTGGAATGGTAGAAGCCAAGGAGGAGGATGGGGGGGGGGGGGGGGGCATTCTTTGTCAGGAGTAATTGCTTTCAGCCACTCTACTGTGTAAACTGAGGAGAGATTAGAGGATTTATTCCCATGTAGATTTTATACAGAGACGCTTTAGTGAGCCTATTCTGTTCTCTTCAGCTGAATGTGCTGCCTGGAATGTATATTTTGGCTTCTTTTTTTTTTTTTTATGAATCCATAAACATCAAGCCTGTCATTCTGCAGGATAGTGATGAAATAAAAAGGCCATATGAAACTGATGTCAAACAAGTGGAATGTCAATGTAATTGACAGAACTGGAAATTGAACTCTATCTGGTAAGAAACCATATTTGCTAACTTGGTTGTTCACAAGGGAACCAGTATACCTCACTTTGAGGCACTAGAACAACACGAGTTCTCCTTGCCAATAAAATATCTATACATCTTTCAATTTTCAATATTACTTAGTCTATCTCGGGTCACAGGTGGGCTGGGTTGAGCTGATTGCAGGACACATATAGACAAACAAAACTATTCACTCACGTTTATTCCTATGTTGAATAATTAAAAAATAAGCTGTAAACAAAAATTCATGCAATTTTTTTTAACTGAAAAATTAAGAAAAATGTTGCTCTCGCTGGCACAAACATGTAATGGCTTTTTGAACCATGCACCGTCCCTCCACAAAGTTTTGTCAGTTTGTCAGACCATCAAGCTACTGCAATAATAAATACAAATAAAGGGGGAGGGGAAAGTTAATTATGGATGCAATCACACAAGTCATAGTTATTCATATATTACACAAAAACAGCCGTAATTCTTTGGAAGACATATTTATGACATCAAAACAACAACCATTGCTAATATTTGCATCCCTTGTGCTACTTTGTTGCACCGGAATACTTCAAATAATGAATTACCATATCAAAGCTGGTCAGCAACGTGTATGTCTTCAGTCGCACAGTTATGAATTGTATTTATTTTTGTATTTACTTAGCCCACTCTCGGGAGTGTATCCTTGAAACATCAGCATATATTTTCAGTGAACTTCTCTCGACTCCCTAGTGACTCGCATGAGCAGGAGATTGATGCCTCATGCAGGGCAGATGCCTTCAAGACACGCGTTTGAGGAATCAAAGGCACCTTTGCAAGAAAATCCACTTTAGTCGCTCCTAATGGGCTCTTTTACCATGTGTCGCCAATCAAACAGCTCCTCAGAACACCTTCTGTTTTCAATCTGGATCTTTGACAGGCTACTTGAAAAGTAAGGGGTCCCAAACATTCTCACTTTCTGTGTTTGAGAGTTGGAATACGACAGGTCCCATTACCGTCAACCACTTGGGAAGCCCCTTCATGTTCAAAACGTTGTTATTCTCCTCTAACATGCTCCTTGTTGTGTTTATTAGTGCTTTTTCACTCATTATTTAATACAGCAAACCTTCTTGCTGTTTACATTCTTGCACCCACTGCTGACCAGTAAGAGATGAGAGGCATTTCAAATGATTTTCACCCGACACCCTGGAAATATATTTTTCTGAGAACAGTTTGTCATGTTTTGTGTGTGCGTTTGTGTGTTATGCACATGGACACAATCTCTTGACGGTCAACTAGTTCTCATATATGCCGACGACTTCAAATACTGTAGCAGACAGTGAACATATTTATTCTAAAAGGGAAGTGAAGCTAGAAGCACACACTACACTTCCCCTTTTCCTCATATTTTCAATAAATCTGTTATCTATACCTCTTTAGGTCTCACACACGCTTCACTTATCACGGTCCAAAGAGGGTCCTTATGGTCCTTCATCCATATTACAGTTTCTTTCAATACACACACTCACCAGATGTTAGCTGATGCATGCATGTGTGTGTGTGCGTGTGTGTACATGCGTGCATGCGCGGGTGTTTGTGCGTGCGTGTATACAGGTCAGCCTCCTTCCAATGTCTTTTCTTGTGCCTCTGCCAGGATTTATGACCACAATTTTTCATACAATAGCACATGCTTCCCATTTCATATTCCCAGTCATGCAGCATATTAGGGGGAGTTCTTCAACCCAAAATGGGTGATCCTGACCAAATTGAAATGAGGGTATCCAATCAAAAGATACTTCTTATGCAAAAACAAAACTTTTAAGGCCATGTCCACACAGAAACTGAGCTGATCTATTCATTTTTTCATTTGAAAAAGTTTCCCTTACATCAGTGTTATTTTCGTCAACGATGACAATGATGAAATGATTTCATTGATGCTACTCTTTGATGACTAAAACATGATGTGTGCGAGTTTTCATTGACCAGATAAGAGCTAGTCTGGTAGACGTCCAAATTCATGCTCACCACAATGTTCATTCGATGGTGAAGTTACAACAACTCCTCGCAACATATCTTATACATACAGTATACTGTAATGTTAATCGACAGTCAACTTGTGATAAATTTCATAGGAAGATTGACTTATGAGTAGTTTTCCAAATAACTCTAGCTGCAAATGGGCTGCTAGCGATCTTGAAGCTAAAGTTAACTTTGTTATGCTAACGTCAATTCATTAACTTATCTGTGTGCTACTGTTATGTGTCGAACATGCAAAGATTTTTGGCCGGGCAGGAGGTGTAATGTCTTGTCATATTGACCCATGTATGGACGGAAACACTTTTGTAATGTTAGCAGCATGCTTATAATAAAGTTGGGGGTAGGAGTAGTACAGATACATTATATTTTTTGCCATTGTTCAGAAAGAAAGATCAGAAAGCTGAAGTACAGGGTGAGTGCCAATCATGTGGGTAAAAGCTATCAAAACATGTTTTTGTTTTTACTTGTTTGATGTAGTTAAGGCCTTTCTATTTATTTAAAATGGTATTATTTTGTCAAAATTATCTGTTTAACTTGAAGCAGATGATGTGCATTTGTTAAAAGCAGAGGTGGGTAGTAACGCTTTACATTTACTCCATTACATTTACTCAAGTAACATTTTCCATAAACTGAACTTGTCAGAGTACTTTAAATGCACCATACTTTTACTTCTACTTGAGTATTATGTGAAGGAGGATCGATACTTTTACTCCGTTACTCGATCGACATCCCGTTCGCTACTTTTATTTATCCATTATTGTGTGTGGGTGTCTATTTTTAGACTGCATCTTCGACTTCCGCTTAGGGTGCCCGTAGTGCCAATCAGACGACACAAGGTAGTCACATGACCGCGCCCGTAGCCTTCGCGAGCCAATCAAAATGACTCATTTTTGGGAAAAAAAACTGAAAAAAAACAAAAGCCCAGATCACCACCAGGGTAAAGAACATCCGATTTACATATTTTCTATTGATGTTATTGGTAGTGACTGTACATGGTTACGCGAGAACTGAGACTACTGCGTCACCATCTCAGAAAGACGCCTGTGTTGAACACATGGAAACGCAAGGGCAGCGTTTTCAAACTTATTCACTCCGACACCTGGTTTAAAAAGATGAGGGCAACACGTAGAAACAATAAAAAAACATTCCCCCTCCCCAATAGATCATCCGTTTTGTTCTTGTCAGTACATGGGACTACTCGTCTGACTTTCAGATGTCAGAGCATTCTTCTGTCACTCATTGACAGTTTTTCATTCGTTAGCATGATTGTCATAGAAATGGGGATACTGTAGGACCCAAAGAAAACTTTATTGCCCCCTTGGACCATAAAGAAATAAAGGTTTCAAGGTTTATGGAAGAGCACCCAATATGTTCCATGCTGTGTTGGACACCATGCTGGGATAAATCCTCCATTTTATTGGCCTTTAAATCTCAACAGAGCTATTGAGAGGAGTTTTCTCTAGATTGTTTGGCATCTGTACTTATTAATCTGTCCAAACGTCAAGATTCAATGGCGTTATAACACAATTTGATTCCCTGTAGGCTTGCTGTAATTCTACTGACATTCTATTCCCTTTTCTCTTAGAGGTTTAGATCACTCTCACACAGGGCCAGTTCTGTTGTACCATGCTTTAATACGGTTGTTCCTCCATGTCCCCCACTGACCCGCACACATATAAACACTGTCATCAAAATTTCATTGGAACATCGTTTATATGAAATGTAATGAAATACCATAGGAGGAAGTTTTCAAAGTTATTGTCTGCATGTGCCATGGCATTCGCATGTGAGAACATGAAATCAAGTTAAAATAATTACTGTAGAAGGTACAGGGTACAATTAGCATTACAAAAAAATGGTTTAGAGCAAAATAGGGTTTATAAAATGAAATGATTGCTGGCACCGAGGACAAATTTGAAAGTGCATCCATCTCAACACAAGCTGGACCAAATGCAGGATCATCGCTTTCCAAATCACTGGATTGCGGCTCAGGAGGGATGTTCAAAGTTAGAGCTATTTCAGAGATGCTGCTTTTTTTACTCCCCCCTTAAGTATTTAGAGTTAAGGGCTCGCCCAGCCCTCTTAAGCTTGGCGAATTCCTGCTGCTTGGTCTCCTCTCAAGCTTCACCTTAATTTTACCCTTTTTCCCAAAGGCGGTATCCAGACAAGTGGAATCATCGAGTGGCTGTATGTATGATGTATGTGGATGTATTTTCTAAATGGCCAGCTGGATCATTTCAAGCGCTTCTCCCTTCCTTGAAATGAAGATGGGTTTGGCAAGGAGTCTGTGATGAAGAGCCGGCGCCGACATCTCAAACCTGACGTTAGCCTTTTCTTAAACGTTTTTGTCTTCATCACCATCTCAGGGATCACAAGATGTTTTTACAAGTTGAGTCAGCTCAATAGAATCTCCAATCAGGAATGAAGATTATATGGATGGAGAAACTGGGATGATCTAATTTCATTGCATACTGTATTTTTTTTATTGCTGCTTTAATCTATAATGTTTTGACTTGCTGCCAATGACTAACCATAGAGCTGCTGAAGACATTTGACATTAAAATATTGAGTTATGCGAAGGGGTAAGAGTTGATCTGGCAGCCAGATGACAAATCCAGAGAATATTTTCTTTCTGAAAAAACATTTTGTTTGGAAGGTAACGCCAGTATAAAATTGATGGATGTGCCAGTCATTGTGGTCAGATACAAGTATGATTATAAAGTGATTAGCGCTAAACAAAATCAGGAAGAATATTAATCGGATTCTTGCAAGAAAGAGAGACTTGGAATCCATTAAATATTTTACTGATACAAAACATCAGACAATCCATCAGATTATAGTACATGGGACCCTCCAATTTCAACCGCAATCCATTCTCTGATGCTGGTCAACTTCTAGCTTCTTCTAAAGCCAAATTGTTTTTTCTCATATGAATCTATCCATTCATCCATTTTCTATACCTCTCATTCAGGGTTGTGGAGCGCTGAAGCCTATTGCATCTGAATTTGGCCAAAAGGGGAACTACACCCTGGACTCAGCAGCAGTTAATCAGAAGGCACATACAGACAAACAACCATTCACATTCACGGAAATATCAGTTCTTTCATTTATGTATATCATCTTCCTCATTTATGTTCGGTGATTGACTGGCTACCAGGCCAAAATGCAATCTGTTTTTTGTCCTAAATTGGCTGGGATCCAGCCCAGGGGCCTCATTTGTCAACCTTGCAGAAAAAAGGTTCTGAATTCTTTTGTAGGCCTGAAATTTAGAATGTTGATAACTACAAAAAAACAAATAATAATAAATTATCAAACATGTGAATGCCAAAAGGTAATTCCAATCTGTGTTGATAAATCCCACTTGTTCTACTACCATACTTGTGCAAGTTGAAGCTCATTTCCATTCAGAAACATCTCCAACTGGTAGCAGAATGAAGAATGCATGAGTGTACTTTTTTACCTCTCTGAAATCTTGGCAAAGAGGGTAAGGAAAAGGAATGCATTCCACCAGTGTAATTGAGGTACAGGTAGGAGAAGTCGGAGAAACCCAAAGATACTGCTCGGAACACTCAACGTAGGTGTACCCTACCAAAAAACAAGAAAATAATAAAATAAAATTAAAAAAAATAATACAAATGGCCTGACATAATGGCGGCAGTTATTTCAGTTGTATCAACGAAAAGAGCAGTCTCGCAAATGGAAAAATTTTTTTTATTTGACATCATCATTTAATTTGTGAAAATTAAAATAAGACAATAATGTGATGATCCTTTAATAACTCAGAAACTCAAGCCAGTGCTGCCCTGCGGCCAGGAGCCGGAGGCAGCGGAGGAGCTTGGGGGGCTCAGAGTACTGACAGAGGAAGTGCTGCAAAGTCAAGACAAAACCAAATCCATTGATGAAATAAAGGATCAACTGACAAAAAACACAAACACTTAACTGCAAATCAATGAGTCATTGGCACAGATTGAGGCATGTGCATTGCAAATATTTAAAAAAATATATATATTGAATGATGAGATTAACACTTTTGATGTGACATTTCTCACTTTTCAAAGTAACAAAAAATGAAGAGACACTGAAAGAAATGAGGGAACTAAATACAAACTAATTGATGAGACACACCTGGACAAGACAAGTGGCAGGAGGGAGCTGATTGGCAGACACAAGGCAGAGGGCTAACGAGAACAGGTGGAAACGAAAACCAAACAAGCAAGACAAGACATGAACATGGGACACAGGAAAACAAGACAAAACGAAACAAAAGAAAATATAATCTAAACAAAAACATAGATCATGACAATTGGCTTGTGTTCTATGTATTTGTATTTTTATAGTTTTACTAATAGATTTGTGTGTACACGTTATGAGATGGGCTTGAATGTATGCATGTTCCTATGCATAAATCCAAATTAATGAATCCTATACTTTGGGACCACACTCCTTATCCAGACTTCTGTGCGCACACACGCTTGATCAATGAGGGCCCAGCTCCTCGCGACCCTGAATAGGATAAGCAGCAAAAACCTAAAAATCTTTGCTTAAAAAATGCTTTATTGCATGTACACAAAAGAGCAGAAACAATCAGGTCTTAATCATATTCTCTTATAACAAGGAGGATACTATGTTTACACATTTTTATACCACCATAGTACCATATGTACTGTATATAATGGAACAAAATAAAGGATGATCATAAACAACTGAACTGTAACAATATATTTTGCACTGATTGGAAGATTTTCCCCCAAAACAATATCACAGAGGCAAATAATAAACACATATTATCAGGGGATTTGCATATAAGGATAATGGTATATTTACACGTGCTTTAGCCCTTTCTCAGTGTGCTATGCAACACATTATCACAGCCAATTTAACCCATACAGCGCACACACATTCTGACCAGAAAGACATCCAACGTGGAAAAACGGATGAATAGCTGAAACAGCAACAAAGAGAAAGGTATAACCTTGAGTTTCTAACAGAAAATCAGAGGAATACTTGCGATTACTCCTCTGACTGAATCATCGACAAGGTCAGAGCTCCCATCTTGTTATCCTCCTACACTTTTCCTTTTCTCCAAATCTGGAGCCAAACGCTTCATACGGTAAGGATGCCAAGACATATTCATTGACATATTGTAGTATTTAGCAACTGTGAGCAATCACAGACTCTAAAATGTTCAAACTATGCATTCAACATTCCACGCTAACACTATAGTAAGCATTGTACTTAGCAACACTTGTGAAGAAGCATGGATGACAAATGCGTAAATGATTTGCCACCCATGGCTTAAACTGCCTGTGATTTATTAAGATTACATTTTTTTTATGAATGAAACAAAAATTACATTCATAATGTAATAAATGTTAGATTGTTGTGATAAAGAGACATAGCGAAGGGGAAAATGATTTGTCATGCACATCATTTTTAAAAAAATATTGCGAGAAAAACCATGATTGTGTTGTAATATTGTAGTCAACATCTGCTTCAAATTATTATTCATTGGTTTTATTTTTTTTAAAAGCCATCATAGTCGTACTAGTGAAAGAGCAGAACACACACTCACACCCACAGTGAAACAATTCATCACAAATTACTGATAGAATGCTAAAAACAGCCAAACGGAGATCCATCAATCGACATAATCATGGAGGGGAAACCAAAACAGCCGATAAAATAGACTTATTTCAGACTGAGGCCTTCCACTATAGAGCTGTTGCAGTTCCATGTGACCATTCTGATAAAATATTCAGCAAGGAACAGCTCTGACACTTCAGGGCCAGCAGGCTTCACTTGCATGCCAATCATTCTGGACAAGGCCGGGGCTGAAACCTTGCCAGCAAGGTTGCTTTTTCTTGCTCCCCGCAAAAACATGACAACAAAAACGAATACAAAAGGGCTGCATTCATTTTTAATGAGGAACATTAATTAATAACCCTGACCTGACTCAATTTATAAAGCTGGAATCCCTGGGTAGGTCAGAGAGGGTTAAAATACTATAGCTCTAAATCTGTTTCTTTTCTTTTTTTTGCAGTCTGGTGCAGGAGACAGTGTAAAGAGAAAAAGAAGATGAAAGGAATATAACTTTTGGTTGATTCGTGGTGCATACCCAAGCATGGATTTCTTAGGTCACACAAACACGCTAAAACATCTACATACCCAGTTAGATCACATTGGCAAACTCATTTGGGTTGCTATGTAAAAAGCCAGCATTTTGTTGTAACTTCCATCCATCCATTTTCTGAGCCGCTTTGTCCTCACAAGGGTCACGGGAGTGCTGAAGCCTATCCCAGCTATCATCGGGCAGGAGGCGGAGTACCAGCCAATCGCAGGGCACACAGAAACAAACAACCATTCGCACTCACATTCACACCTACGGGCAATTTAGAGTCTTCAATTAACCTACCATGCATGTGGTATTTTGGGATGTGGGAGGAAACCGGAGTGCCCGGAGAAACCCCACGCAGGCACGGGGAGAACATGCAAACTCCACACAGGCGGGGTCGGGGATTGAACCCCAGTCCTCAGAAATGTGAGGCAGCTGCTGTAACCAGTCGCCCACCATGCTGCCTTGTTGTAACTTCTCCTTAAAATATCCAAAAACCCAAAGCTGGTACACCAGGACAGTAATGGAAAAATAGGCACTTATGTACATTTGCTTGATAAGAAAATATTATAACTCATTATTTTACATACAGCTAAAATTAATATTGTTCATGTCATTAAAAAATTAAATATCAATACTTGAATAAAATTCTTTAATATCACAGCATTTGGACTCCTTGCTCACTTTTTTTTTTTTTAAATGAATGTTCTATAAAATCCGTCCTAATTTTCCGATATGTCCCTTGCCTTTGTTGGTTTCAGGAATAAAACTGATTCCCTTTCTCTGAGCCCTGATGAAGCCGACTGAGCCTGGCTAGTTGAGTTGGGGACGGGGGAACGTCCTGTCTGTAGGGACCTTTGGGTTTGGGTGGATCATGGTCTCTACTACTGCTGCTAGAGGGTCCCTGTTCAGGAGGTAGACTGACATTGATGGCCTCCTGCTCTCTGCGTCTCTGCTCCTGTCTCAGCAACTCCTGAGTCTCCAAGAGGACGCGAGCGTTAAAGCTGGAAGTTCCCAGGTAGCCGTTATGTGATCCGTGGCTGCCAGAGTGGCGTGGGTTGTCCTTGCCACCCTGAAAGCCATCTGCTGGTGGGTAGGCCTTGTCCCATGTGTCTTGGGAGATGGTGCTCGAATTCTTACGTGGCGGCCTAAACACACAGAGACAGAGAGAGTTAAAAGTATGTTGTGAAGAGATTGAGTATCGAGAGAAAGAACCACACAAATACAGAGAGCTATAGCGGTATTCGACATTGTCTTGGTTTGGACATGATGTTGGGATGCAACGTTTGCTACACCTTTTTTGTCCATCTTCCAAAATGCCAACAATATGGGACAACCACTGGACTTGACCTTAAATATGGTGTGCGCTGAACAAGAAATACTAAAACTATTTTATGAGTTTGCAGGCCACCTCCATGTTTATTGGACATTTACATAGACATAGACAACAACATAACAAACATGGTGGGTAGAACCTTTCCATTGGCTCATTGGCTCAAACAGCTAAATGCTGAAATTTGATTATTCTAACAAACCAAACAAAAAAATTGCTGTTGTCATGGGCTCTTCTTTAGTAAATCTATTGCCTTAATGTGTGGCCAACATTTGACAGACTACCCTCATTATACCCAATAAAACCAAATAAAGAATTTATTTAAAATGTTGCCATGAGTGCTACATTCTTGCCAGCCTTATGGCACTGAACCCAGGCTCATAAAGACAGACAAGGGAGAAAGAGACAGCGAACGGACATTGGAATCAAATCGAACTACAAACTATTAGTTCCACATTGTAAACATGAATGATTCAAAGAAAAAGTTCATTCATTTGCCATTTGTAGATGATAGGATTGCCCAAGATTTTTTTTTTAAATCGAACTGATTATGCTTATTATAATCCCTCAATGGGAAAGTCATCTCACGTACTACATACACACAGTACACTACATAATGTATATGAATTAGAGCTAATAAAGAAACAAAAAACTAGTAGGCTCCATACTTATGTCTTCTCTTGCTCATGCACCTCTTTTCAAAACGTGGGCAGGAGTTATGATGCGAAATTTCTAGTTGCTAGGTCTTTTGGCTAAAGTGTTAGCTCTCTTTTCCCATTATTAGGATCTATTAAAGCAAACGTGCCTTGGAAGACTTCTGACAGGGCTTTTTATGTCAGGTTGCTAAGAAAAACCACATTCGCACCTCACTGACCTGCTGCAAGCTTAAAAGGCTTTTTAGTTCACAGTACACACAGATGAAGAGGGAAACAAGCAGGTTTTGAAAGGTAAAAAGACCAGAAAAACAGAAAAGTCTGTTATCTGAAACCCTCAAATGTAATAGATTTAAAATCTCATTTGCTTTCTCATTTTCCACCACCAAGTTGGAAGTACTGTCGTTGCCATGGAGCCTCCTGCTCCAACTCTGTGATGATGGAATAGATTGTTGTGAGCAGATACATATTTAGAAAGTCTGTAAAGAGATTAGAGTGGATGCTGAGTTGACAACAGTTTGATCCCAGTTATGGTTGTTTACAAGGAGGAGTTTGTTTATTCTTTATAACTGCACATTCTACATCATACACACGTTATATTTTAATGCATTCACTGGCCACAACATTATGTAACCCTGCAGAATGTCATGTGACATTAGCAAGCATTAGATGACATGCAGTGGTTTGTTGATTTTATATTTGACTATCACCTGTGGTCAACTTCTTTTTTACCCTTGTGTTACAGTTGTATGGCAAAATGTGAAATGTGTCTAGCAATAGTCTCATTAACTAGTAGAAACAAAACACTGTGGGCAATGCATTACATAGTAAACATAATTGTGTGAAATTATTGTGTACAGTACATCAAACTTGTATATGTTTTAAATATATGTATTAAATGATAATTGTGATACAAATCACAGTTTAAGCACTGCTCATGAAAGCTAATCACTAGAGGCTAATCACTAGAGGCTAACGTAGTGAACTGCTCTTAAACCTGCATTTATGTGTGTGCAAACAGCTGCAAATGCCTTTGTGTACTGACCATGTGAAACTCAAGCTTATTATCTTGTTCTGCTCTGCTGGTGTGCATTTGTGTAAGTGTATGTAGTATGCAAGTGAGGATAACTCGGAGCGAGGCAGATGTAAGGACAGACCGCAGAGCAAGCCGCAGCACATGTTCCATATCAGGCTTTTGCTGTTTCACCGAGCCAACATGCATTTACACCCTGGCTTGGCTTTCAGAACAGCCAACACAACTCAAGAGGGAACCGCTTGTTTGGAAACTCTGGGTACCTGTCACAAAAGCCAGCAATCCACATTTCTGGAGTGACAGTTTACTTTTTATAAAATACAATTTGGGAAGCTTTTTTGGTGGGAATGAGAGCAAAAAGACCATTCTCACACATGAATGTACTCATGATTGATGCATAAATGGAGCGCTCTTATCGCTTCTACTCCCGAGCCAGAATCTGTCACAAAGTAGATTAAATTTACAGACAGAGGGGGTGGGGAAAACATTACCCCAAAGAGAGAGTTAGCTCGCCATTGACAGAATATAAACAAGGCCAGGAACTTGGTTCTCAGGAAAAACTTGTGGTGGCTGGGTGTTTCTTTTAAACAGCTGGGAAAAATCTGAGTTCATTAGAAGGGCATGAGCCCACGAACACGCACGCACATACACACAGACCACCAAACTGCCACCAGTTTTGTCATTCCAATATTGTATAAATACACTCCCCAGCGGCAACATTAGGTACACCTGCACAATCTAATGCGATCTAATAGAAGAGCTGCAATACAACTTTTGAGAATATTGTTCAGTTTTGAATAACACTGCCAGAGAGGCATTCATTAAAAAAATACTGAAACTTTTGTTAAAAAACTAACGTTTCAGATCACCCTTGAAACACAGGTCATCGGTTTCAATGGCTTTTATTTTCTGGTTGAATAAAGGTTTTGATAACTCAACTATATTTATAGACCACTTTAAAAAGCAACCGCAGCTGAAACAAAGTAAAATATAAAGCACAAATAAAAACAAAAAATAACAATTAATCGTCAAGATTCTTCTACAGTACACCGTGGACTAAATAAATAGTAAATGGCGGTGCAAGTCTGTCTGTCCGTCTGTCTATCTATCTATCTAGCTATCGATCTATCCATCTATCTATACAAAGGCCAAATATCCTGATTTGGATTATATATTATTTTGCACAAAATCAGAGGTCCAGATTCAAGAACGGATTGTATTCCACGTTGTATAAATAATGTGGACAGTGAGGGCAAATCCAAATGTCTCAGCCAATGTAATCAATGTAAAATGTTTTCTTTATGGTACAGAAGCATGTTGCTCAGGAATGCAGGAGCTGCTTGAGTGGTAGGGTGGACCAATGGCCTCCGTTATCCTTCCTGCTGTTAAGAATCTTATCTTAACCACATTCATGTGCATGTTATGTGTGTTGTGTCTCTTTCAAGCTAATCAGTGGTATCTCTTTCCTCCTAACACGCTTGTTCCTCGCCCACCACTGCCGGCCGCTGCTAATCCTGCTCAAACAACAACCCTTCATTAGTGCTCCTGCAATCCTCACATCCCAGACGACGAGCTTTGCCTGGCTGTCATCAGATAAGCAGCTACCATGGGTATTTCTGGAAGCTCTTCAGGGATTTTCTTTTTTACCTTTAAAGGGAATGCCTGAAGAAAACAAATGTCTCAAAATGGGGAAACTGAGGAGAATTATGGTTATTAATCTAGGGATGTAAGGCATTTGACATAGTCTAACATGAAGCTTGAGCTCGCACAAGCGCCTGCTAAGAGAATTAGGAGATTATGGTAGGAATGCCTATCAAAAGCCACCATAGTCAGTCTTTTATCACCAGCCAGATGAACTTTCCCAAGAGAAACAACTGACCGTGGGAGGGCAGGGTGGAAGTCAACTGTCACATCACATGAGATGCCAGTAGATAACACGTATGAAAGGAATGCAAAGATTTGGCTGGCCTATACAGACCACATTGATTATGCGTCCATGTGGACCGTAAATCCATAGCCACGGACAGAAACATGTTTTAATCGACCCAATTGTCACTGTTCAGAGACAGCAATGGAAAATAAAACAGGACTGCATTGGGAAAATGATGTTTGTGTAGACAGACAAAAATCACTAAAGAGAGTTGAGGCCAATATAATAAAGGTTTCGCCCAACAGGAATGAATCAGTCATGAAAACAAAAATCTGTTCTAAAATGGGAACTGTTTTTTGGGGAAAAAAAGTCTTAATGTGACAATTTTCGATATAATTGTTGCTTTTACAGTTTGATTATAGAGCATCAGACGATTGTGAAGAACATTATACCTAGGCAGGAAAATTGCATACAGCATATTGATAACTAACCCTCACCCCAAAGATCAGGATGTAAATACGCAAAATTACATAACAGTAGGATGATGATGGAGAAGAACAGAAAATGGAGGACTTGATCGTGTCTTGCTCAAGCTCAATAAGCGGAATTTCCAACAGAAAATGAATTTTAGAAAAAAGACAAGGTGTTGAGGAAGCGAGGGATGATGGCTGCATGAAGGGACAAAGTTGCGTTATTAATTTGACTAATAATTTGAAGTGATTACTGGATTAGATGATTTGACAAGGTAGGTAAACCTAAAACAAGGAAAAATTGCTTCCATACAGACAGACATATGGGCCTCACCATGGCAGAGAACTATATTGCCTCTGTGCTTGACGAAAACTGTCTCGATCCTCCTGGTGCTGCTTTTGGATTTGAGACTCCATGGTTACCGAATTGCGCCCACTCTGCATCTCCATCGCGTTACTAGACTGTAATCAAAAGAAACAAATCAACACACAATTGTTGATAAAGCTGACCCACAGAGCACTAGGCAATGCACAAGTTAAAGGAACAGAGAGTATTTACAGTTTACAATCTTTTAGAATTTGACAGGACTGCAGAGTATGTGTAAACTAAATGTGTATGTGCAAATGCGTCGTAGTGTGCTGCTCCACATTACATTTATTAAATATCAGTATGATCAAAAAAGTTACTATATAAAATCCCATTAATTAATGTTAAGAATGACACACATAAAAGTATGAATATATTAACTAGCCCCTTCAGTACCCCAATAGTGAGGGGTTCGACATGGAGATAGCAGTTCTCCCGACACACTGATAACAAACTTGTTTAACAGAGAACATAAAGGCTTCTTTATAGTCGCGGGGACGGCGACCGCGCTGACGTCGCTCCGGCAGAAGGGAAGTTTTAATTATCTGAGCTCAGGGGTGCAACATCGAGCCCCATCATTCTGAGATCTCTCTGTGCCTGTGTGTGTGTGGTGTTGTTCTTTGTGTGAAGAAACAAAGTGGACATCTGTAAGCGGAACAAACGGTAAACAATTTATTTCTTGCTAATCTGACTCAATTTGTTACGTGCAGACAAAATTGCAACCAGAAGCTGTAGTGTCAAACTAATTTGGATCTGATATAGATTTGGCAGCAATTAAAGTTGAACCTTAAATTTCTGTCCTATTTCAGGTTGTAGGTTGTAATTAGTTTGCATCTTTAAGATCCTAGTAGCTTAAAATTAGAGGGCAGAAAATATGGAGTTAGTGTCAAACAAGAGGACAGAAATGCACTCAATAATACTGAGGTTTTGTCCCTCATGTACTAAATTGGGTAGAAAAAGATTAACTCCAACCACATTAATACATTTTTTTGTTAAATTAACGCCACTGCGATTGTGTCAATCAAAACTGATTTCAGACATTTACATACAGTTCTTCGACCATCTTTATCTATTAAGGCCATCAAATGTACATCAAAAAGCTTAAGGTACTGGTGGAGTTTGAAGAGTGAAAATATGTTAGAAGCTGTAAAGGCTGTCAGCAAAGAATTTCATTTCTTGTGAAATGGTTGCTTTTCTCATTGCTTGGACAGCTGCAATAACAGTGCAATTACATTTCACTCAGCGTCAACAGCAGGCTCTTTCCTTGCCATTCAATTGAGCTGAAGCATATTGGACTCATGTGGTTAAAATTTCACAACTACAACATAGCTCAAAAAGTATATCCGATGAGGTGTACAGGAAGATAGTATTCAAACTTGGGCCGAAAGAGGAAGGGAGAAAATAATTAGTCAGGCACACTGAATGGTTATAATGTAATTTGAGGTGAAGTGGTCGAGAATCAGGACGTGACAATTCGGTTTAAAACTGAAGGGCTGAGGTGGATGACGCCATGCCACGAAAGATGCATGACAAATAACCAGGAGAGAAAATCAGTCACTTTAATGGAATTAGGCCAGGAAGGAGAATCAGATTATTCTATGGTAGGCCTTGGAATACAATGCCATATAAAATATGACATTTGTTGAAATCAAATCAAGGAGACCACCGTGTTTGTTTTTATCCAATAAAGTGTAACATGATGTGGCTATGGCACATTTGGATTTCTCTTGTTTTTCTAGTGGTGTAAAAAGAAGAAAAAAAGGATGTAAAAGAGGGTGCTCTACACCTGCTTAAATACAAGAGTGATCACGAGTGTGAGCTATGGGGAAGTTATTTTGACAATCATTTGCAGCTATCAAAAATATGGAACCAGGAAATCAGCTGTTGACAGTTGAAGTACTTAAAAACATAATCCAGACCAAGCTTCAAGATCTGTTAGTTGGACACACCTTTAAACTCATGCAGTATTTGAAGATAACTATATTTCATGCATGCAAACATATATATGGGAGGCATTTCAGGTGGTAATCGGCAGACTGAATTAGATGATTGTGAGAATGGAAGTGAAGTACACACCCTGGGGGGAAAAAAAATAAAGTAGTCCAGTTGTTTTCTCTTTTCAAGTATATGTGACAACGCAGTTCCGCAAATTAATTAAGGTCAGTCGGTGGTGGGCCCCATGATTTGTAGCTTCGGGCAGAGAAACCATCCGATAGGAAGCAGTGTGGTCTGCTGTTTCCTGTTTCCTTTGACCACAGTGAATGGGAGGTTGGTTTGGCTTTCACCATATCACAATAGCACCTGATATAGACAACTAAAAGTTGAGGAATTTGTTGGACATGGATAAATGGGGAGGCACGGTAGCCGACTGGTTAGCACATCTGCCTCACAGTTCTGAGGACCCGGGTACAAATCCCGCCTTGCCTGTGTGAAGTTTCCATGTTCTCCCCGTGCCTGTGTACGTTTTCTCCAGGTACTCCGGTTTCCTCGCTAAGCCCAAAAACATGCATGGTAGCAAAGCAAATTTATTTATATAGCGCATTTCATATACAAGGTAACTCAAAGTGCTTTACATGATTAAAAGCATTTAAAAACAAAGAAAAAACAAAAACAAGTAGGTGGTACAAGACTCTAAATTGCCCATAGGTGTGAATGTGAGCGTGAATGATTGTTCGTTGATATGTGCCCTGCAACTGTCTGGCAACCAGTTCAGGGTGTACCCCGCCTCTTGCCCGCAGTTAGCTGGGATAGACTCAAGCATACCCGTGACCCTAGTGAGGATAAGCGGTGTAGAAAATGGTTGGATGTGTATAAATGGTATGGATAATATTCCTAACTATAAAGTATTATCAAAAGAGTGAATGTAATTGGAATTGGACAGGGTGGAGAATCAGATTATCCTATGGTAGGCCTTGGAATACTCTCTGTCCTATCTGTGGGCATATGTATTTTAATATCACAAAAACAATGGTTATGGAGCTACTATATGCAACAAGTAATACTTTAACATTTTTATTTTGAACAAAAAAAGAAATGAAAAATCTACAATATACTGTAAATATCCCATAGTGAAACACCATTTACTACAAGTCCGAAAAGGAGTAGGAAATACCAGAACCTGAGACACATTAGTCGTCAAGAAGTGCAACAATGAAAGCACTATGAATCATGACCACTTAAAATAAAAATTATCCATACAGTACATGAATTGGGGTAAAAGAATGAATTAATTATTCAGTTACTCATGAGCATGAGATAGCTGGCATGCACATATTATCATATCCATTTTTTTTTTCAAAATCAATCTGCCTTGAAATGGAATGTGACGTTACTTCATAATGATGTTTCCTTAACCCTTTAACTGAAAGGAATAGATTTCTCACCTCGGACAACAACACACTAGAACCGTGTGGGCTCTCATAGCTAATCAGCAGAGGAAAATAGCAGAAGGTAATGGAAAAGATATAACTGTATTGAAATGCAACATCATTTCAATGAAAGGGATAAATACCGTCATAATAGTAACATTCGGTCTTGCAGTGGTTCTCAACTGTTGTCACACTGGGACCTGCATTTTCCTATTGTTGTTAAATCGCAACATTAAGAACAATAAAGAAAATGTATTGTTTAAAAGTAGACATGATTGTCCAAGCAGTGGCATATATCATAATGATAGATACTAAAAACATCACGTATAAAGATTTGCTCTATCGGACCAGCATTGAGCTCATCCTCCTCTGTGTGGTCATGCTAACAGAAAATTATTATTTTATTTCTTCCCCTGGAGAGAAAAGGGGACAAAAGCAACACTGGAAAGCACTGAGCAATTTATGGTGAACATCTGGAACTCCCCTCTTTCTAAGCAGTGGGAAGGGAAATAAGAACAATAAAAATGGCAACTTTAATTGTGAGTGGTAACTTGGCGGTTACATAACATTACATAACACATCATTCCTGAACATAATTTCTGCATTTTTTTTTTTTTACACATTCATTTATTTTTCACAATTAATAAGTCATACTGGGAATCAATACTGTATTTATAAGGTCTTTTCCGTCATGTTTACACTCATGAAATCCAAATTGAAATGCAAGTTCAAGGTATGTATGTTTACTAAAAGTAACATTAAAGCACAAACCTTTTTGATATCGTCTAGACTCATAAGAATCAAATATGAATAATAAGCATCCACTCAGTGAGTTCGAAATTGGAGCAGAACCATCTGGTAAACGCCTCATGCTGCTGGATCAAAATCTGACCCAAAGATCTGTCAGATCAAATTTTGAGTCGGGCTAAAAACATTTTCACAAGTGTTCCCTTAATCAGTGCCAGAATTTACCATAGATGAGCCTGTATCTTTCCAACAACCACTGCCATTGTGAATCCTTGTTGGGGAGGACTAAAATAGAATGAAAGAGGACTAATAAAATAGACTTCAGTACTCCAAAGCTGGCCCTATATCCTATTACGGAATAACGAGGGTATGCTCAATAGTGTCAACAATCACAAGCAATTAGGAGCTCAGACGTTGAGAGAAAAATGCGGAGGGCGGTTAGTGCTGTACAAACAGATATTATCTTACTTTGATAGTGAGCATGGGAAAAAAGAGATTAGAAAAGCGATTGGGAAAGATGTCCAATTTCATATTTAACCTACAAGTGGGGAAAACATGGAAACAAATCTAGAGCAAATACATTTTGATCTGTCAGTAGGGGTGAGGGATTGATGACGAGATGCTTTTAAAGCTACCAGAAACCTATTACGACAGAAAGAAAAACAAAAACAGATCTTTGCCATGTGAGAAAACCACTCAAAACAGACTTTGACATTCAAGTGCTGCTAGCTAGACCTGTAATTTGGAAATTTCTCAGTTTAGCCTAATTTCTTCAAAAACAGGTGAAACATTTTGCCAAAAGCAATTAAAACACAAAACATTTAAACATAATAAAATATATCCAATATACAACATACCTATTGATAATTAAATAATAATGGGTGTGCAAATATATTCATCATTTATTATTGATGAAACTTCATTACTCAAAACAAAGGGAGGTCTCGCTTCAAACAGCAGGAGAGAATATGAGCTCAATCAAGTCCAGATGGATTAAGAAATGAATGAACTTTTCCCAAATGATTCCAATTGGGAACCATTTATAAATGTAATTTAAAATTGTAAAATAAACAAAACAAAACAATTCAGTGTAAATAGCTGACATCAAATGTACTCTGCACTCATCAGCCATCATGCTCGTTCCAGCATATATTCTGTTCCCCAGACAGGAATGGGACAGAGTAATACGCAATTAGTTTCAAGTTAAAGATTGAAGCTTGGACATTTGTCAAGGAATTCTCTTTGAGGTCAGAACTGAGGACTTCATACAAGGGACCACATCAAAACGTTCTTTCATAAGTTTGGGTGTAGTGCTTCACAACAAAGCATTTATTCGTGTGCCTGTGTATACCTATCGCTCCACTGGTCAGATGGTGCATGGCTTTTTATGGCCATGTCTCTTTTGGAAGCCAAAAAACAAAGCTTTTAGAAATATTCAGCCAGAGTTTTGACTTACAAAACACTGTTTTGAACCTTTCAGAATTATTATTTTTGTTGTGTGTGATTGCACCCTTTAAAAGTCACAACAGTGTGCCATTATCTGGATTTAGAAAAAATAAATATATTCAATAGCAGAAGGTCCAATAACATTCATATCTGAAATACTTAAATTCCGTGTAATGTCATTTATCTATGGTAATGGTAAAAAGAATTCTTTGCGCAGTACTCTTTTTCGGACCAGAAGTACAACACTTTTCAGTATGGGCTGTTTATGATGTAAAGTTTTCTTTTGTCGTATATTTCTTGTACTGTCTGTTCAAAATAAGAAGTTCAATCATCAATCAATAAACCCATCAATGTTAGACATACAAGTGATGATTTTATACATACTAAAGAGAAGGTGAAGAATATGCACGTGCAAATATACACCTAATTGCTAAATACAGTGTTCATCTTTTGGCAGATATTATTTTGGAACCTTTTCTCTGTTAACCACTTAAAAACTCACCTATCCACTGTTTTCATGCTCAGGCCAAAGCCCTGTCTAATATAAAAGTAGTGGATTGGCACTATCTTGTGGCATCTTGGTGCCAAGCAACTTTGTTGAAGTGAGGGGAGGAGCTTCATTTATACAATCCATTGCCATATCTTATTGAAAAGTAATGTATTTGCCACCATCTACTGACAGGTATAAATCATTTTGGGGGGCGTCAAATACTTGCAGATTTTCGTTATTCATGTTTTTTTTTTGTTTGTTTGGTTTTTTTTCACCACACGTGTGGACATAACAAACACTCACCCAAGACTGATCCAAGCTGCAGGATTGTTGATAGTCCTCCATGTCATCGTCCTGCTTTGCCTGCTGGAACTCGTGCCTCAGCCTTTGTATCCGGTCATGGTTACTTGGAGCCGTCTGACTGCTGGGAGAGGAAGCAAGCGGTTTTCAATACAAATAGTGTAGTTGGACATTTAAAAGTAATTGTTCATTTACATGCAATTGTTCATTGTACCTACAGGTATGTCTAAAACAACAGAGATGGGGACTTGAGTCGTTGCGACACGGATCGATTCGAGTCACTTTTTTGATGATGTGACTTGACAAAAACGAAATTTAGGCTTGACAGACGTGATTTTAAACCCTACGCGAGAGCAAGCTAGGAATGGCAGTGTCATGATTGGAGGATTAGAAGACATCATCATGTTGGCTGGAATGGGAGAGGGATAACGGAGTACTTTTGGCTATAAAAAATACAAGTGTGATCTTAAACATTAGAATACAACATTTGTTCATCAAAGATAACGCACAGCCAGAGAACATCATTGAACTTTGTCATTTGAAGACTCATTCTAAATATCTGTAAATTCCATGGGCTCTTCTAAAACTCAGCCAGTAGTTAGTGTGAGCTTGATATGATAGATAGTTTGGGATTGCTGACATTCAAGAATTGACTCTCAAGCCACACATCCATTTTGTGCCAGTACGGTGCGAGGACACTGACAAAAACAGCAAAAGTATTTTTTCAGGTAATTTCAGTTAAAAAAGTAAATGGAGGGAATATGTTTGTTTTTTTTTTTCCATTATGAGTCCCCATTGTGCATGGATTGTAGACATGACCCTTTCAAATCTCATATTTTTCAAATGCAGCAACTTGTTAAAAGTAACTTACTGAGCTACTCTGCAAACTGAAGTTGCTACAGGTCAATGAACTGGCCAATAAGATCCTTATTGAACCCTATTGGTCTTTCATCCTTTTGAAGACCACATACTGCAGGTAAGACTGCATTTATAACGTGACTTGACTTTACACATGATTTGACTTAACCTCTGAGGTAACCTGTGACTTGACTTGCCCGGATAAAATTACTTGGGACTTGTATGAGAAATGAAATTGAAGATTTAAGAGCTAATTGAGACTTGCACATGTGTAACTTGATTCAATCTCTGTTGAATACAACTGGTACTGAACAAGGATTCTTTTTATTTATTTATATATTTGAACTACCTCAGACATTTTGTTATCTAACAACACTACCAAGTGACACTGCTCAGTCCAATCCAGTTCAGTATGCTAGGGTACAAATTTACTACCAATGTCAGGGTCGCAGAGTATTTAACTTGAACTACCTCACTTTTCAGTACCCCTTAGTTTACCAGTCGCAGTGGCAGTCTTTAGTCCAATTGGAGGGAGAGCGGAGGGTGAAGCTCAACACAGTGCTGTCTTTTGATTGGTCGGGAAATAGTAGCCTTTTTTCATGTTACAATATAATTAATTGAATAGGAAGGAAACAAATAGGGTGTTATACTGTAAATCGTGTTTTATTTTGTTCACAGTTATGAATAGAAAGATATCACACAATTTATGAAGCTGATGCAACTAGCTCCATCCCGATAAGACTAGCCTTATCGGTGTTTACTGATAAGAACTGTATGTTGGTGAAAACATGGATTAAGATGGCACCACTGTCCATGGTTTTTTTTGGATGGCAGAATGTTAGCTTTCTATGGCACACTTCCATTAAACAGTGTGCAAAGCCTTCATTTACATCCTCAACATTAAAGGGCTTGAGAGGCCAGTCAATAGGAATCAATAGCCTTTCCTTCAGCTTAATCAGGCTCCCCTTTTATCACCAACTACAGAGGCAGTGCACGACAAAACATAATTATGATGAGACAACCAGCTTGGCTGCCTGCATGTATGGATACAAAAGAGATGAAAGTGACCAAAGAGTAGGAATTTGTGGCGTATAGGTTGGGAGCCGGTGATGTAGGGAGTGCAGAAGATGAGGGTGAGAGAAGGAAAAGGAGATAAAAGCAGAAGGGGGACTGAGGTGTCTTTGGGTTTGGTGCAGAGTGGAAAAAAAGTAAAAGGTTCATCAAGACCCTGTGAGTGAAAATAAAAATAAAACAGTCAATCAGAACAAAGGTTGACAGCACCAGGGAGATAAAAAGTATAAATGTAAATTGAGGACCTTCAGCGCTTATTGTACTGTACATGTTTTTCAAGTAGCACTTACAGGTGGTACGTATGTCAATGGTGGAGGTGATTGCTTTTCTGGGCACAGAGGATTCTGGGAGCAATTATGACAGATGTGAGATTAGAATAAGCACATTCTTCTAATGATAATGAATACTAGGCCATACTGCCAATCAAGCGCCATTAAAAGCACAATAAAATTATGTGCACAAATTTTGTTATCTGGCCTTAAGTAGCACTTGGTGGCTATCCCATTCTTTCATACTGTCTTACCAAAATCAATTGTATTAGTTATACCCCATTTGCTTCCTATGGCTCATGTGGAAAGGAGCGCAGGAAGCTTACACTTTATACGGTTGTTGCAATTAAGTGGTTCACTAGAGTGCGAGGAAGCTCATGCTTTCAGTTATGTGAAAAGCTGCTCATTAGAAAATCAATGGGCTTCATCCACTAATATCTTCCTACATCATTTTTTGTAATTTAATTTGTTCTTAAGGTTTTCTTTAACTGAGTTATTAAAAAAATAAATCCCATTGTTATCTCGATAGAATACGCCACGTGTCATAGATTTTGCATTAACAAAGGCAAATGTCCAGCCATAATTGGACAGACTGCAGAATCGGGTGCACAGAGAGGTCACTCACACAGAAAGTTAGTAGAGCGCATCAGTGGTGACTATAACATTATAGCACTAAAGATGCAAAGGCCATAAACCTCTTTCTCCAAACAGCATGACATAGTAAAAGTGGTCAAAGATAGATGTTGGGTCCAATGTATGTAATTAGCTACATTCATTCTTTAGTCTCTCTCATGGCTTTCGGTGAGGGTCTAAGTGTAAGCAAACATCAGCTTTTTAAGTATCGGGCACACATGACCAGAAGTGACAGTAAGAACTAGCGGGCAACCAGGAAAAGTGCTATAAACATGGCTGTGTGAGTAATTATACATTTCCCACACAGTAAGACCAATTGTCTTCATCTTACTCTCTAACACATCAATCAAAGAAAGAAGGTCGCTTTTCTTTACCAATAATTTATTGGTTCAGAGTGTGGTGGATTAGATGGTAGGGTGTGGAATTGCTGAAAATCAACAAAGCAAAATAAAAAATTTAGCAGCGTGGCAATCCAACATGTTTTTCAATTCACTATGAATGAAAATTGCCCCAAGAGAAATCTGGGAATGATGGGGGTGGGCTTCAACAAGCGGGAATTTGACATGGAAGTTCAAAGATGGCATCACCAATATCCAGACTATTTGCAGGAGCTTCTCTCTCAACTGGGAGGTACTAACTTAATTTGATTCTTGACAAGCATTTGATGAAGATGGGGATAAAACACATTAGGTCCTGCAAACTAGCACTCAACCAGCATGTAGTAACCCTGTACATAAAAATAATAAATTATTAAATAAAAACAAACAAAAACAGTTTTAGGTTCCTTGCTATGTAATGAATCACCTCTGCTCCACATGCATCAGGTGTAAAGTTTCGTTTAGTCTGAATGCATCTGGAATTGGGTTTTCCATCAGCAGATGTGATGGCTGAAAGGAAATATAATTTATATGGATGAGCACCACATTAGTTCAATTCAACTCATTTGTTTTTGCATTAGACAAAAGGTCACATGGCATAGAATGACTAATGCATACATGCAGACGTCCACATGGTGATCCAAAAGGCTAAAAGGACTTAGTCCATTCCCTTATTCCGCTCACCTTTTTTTAAATGTGAAAAAGAAAGCCTGGAACCAGTGGAAAAAAAGGTACATATGGTAACAGTATGCCACACAACCCTCATATGGCCAGCATCTTTCCTTTGGTCCGTTAACTGAGATTTTACTCAAATTAATGTTGTTCTTAAGATGCAAGCTGTGTTTCAGTGTATTTACATATGTCCAACTTCCATCACACCTGTGTTTTTTAACCTGAACTGTTGACAGAGGTCATGAGCCCTCTAAAGCTGCCTTTGGGGAGTGGGGGGAGATGCCCGTTAGTGTAATAGTCATCCTTTGATCCAGGAGGATTTGGCAGATGTCTCCAACACCACATGGCTTAAAGCAAGGATGCCAACAACGCCACAGTCCCTGTATTTGCTTCTGTCACGTGCTGAGTCTCAGTGTGACCCATAAACACACACACTAGTTAATAAAGGAGTAATCCAATAACAGAGAGCGTAACATTGGTCACATGAGCATATGTACGCCAGAGTTTAGGCCACAAATCAGAATAACAGAAAAAGAAAGCTTTGATCACAAGAATAACATTCCAAAAAAATAAACCGTGTTGCCTGTTTTTCTTCTTTTCCAAGTTAAAGCTAAAGAAGCTGAACTACTGGAGCTCCAGTAAGACTTTAAAACACAATGTTATCTGATCATTGTTGATTGAAATTTTTATCATTATCTTCTTTTATGCTTTGTCCTCAGTATCTCAATGCAGCAGAAGATAGGATGGACTTGTTAAGTTCTGGCCCTTTAGCAATCTTGTATCCAGTCAAAGGCTTAGCTCATCTTTATTTCATCGCACTGAAGACTAACATTTAATTCAAAGACAGAAAGATAAGGGTTCTTTTTTTGGGTTGGGTGGGGAGGATGAGGCACTGGGACCTCCTGTGATGGCAGAAAACATTACATCTGGTCATTTTTATAAGGATGATGAAATGTTTTTTTGTTTTTTTTTATTCTTTAGAGAAAATTTGCAAACCATGATTTTGCAGCAGTCTGGAGAATAGATAATTTGATGTATTTTGATTTTCTTCATGTTCCAAAAGCAATATGATCAGATGCAGTTTTTCTACTTATTTCCATTTTTAAATTTGTTCCTCCTGCATGTGTCACTTCTAAATACCTAAAACCTATTCTACAGGAGTAGGTCATGAATTCCCTTCAGCCCATAGCCCCTCCCCCCACCCTCTCCCACTAGCTTTGTAAGAGACAGCTGCAGGCTGGACAAAGGCCCAAAAACACACTGGATTTGTCAGGCTTTGACTTGAGCAATGTACCCATGTGACTGATACACCGGCAGTGGACCTTGCCAGCTAAAATCCCCTCCATCAAGAAGAGACTGCTGTTGTTGAGCTATTAATGAATGCCTGTGTGTGTGCATGTGGGGTCTTTGGGGGTCCTAAGAGGCATCATCTGGGATGCTTGCCAGAACCATGGTCATGGATGGTAGGCTGGGTAGCATGGAGCATTGATTACCAAAGGTGAAGCATGGACACTGTTAACACTCCACTGCAGGATTTTAACATTTTTTGACTGAAAACCAAATGAATTGCTCTGTGGGACCAAAGCTTTGAAAATATATTAAGTATTTTCTCCAATAAAATAAAATTTCTCCAATAAAATAACATAAATTGTTTATCTCAGACCAGTTTTAGGTAATTACCCAAAGATTCTGCAAAGGCTTTCTACGGATGAAACATGGGTTAGGGTTAGGCAGCTTTGCCGCACATTTTTGGCCTCGGCAGAATCGAATAAAGTTCCCCTGGCAGGTCCAGCTCCATAGCCGGCATCAGCATGGGGGGCACACACTGCCGCTGAATAAATTATATCAACTAATCCGTCTCTTTTACAAAATATGCAAAAGAGCTCTATGTCTCTGTCTCTCTCTTTCCCTCTCTCTCTTTCTCTCTCTCTCTCTCTCTCTCTCTCTCTCTCTCTCTCACTCTCTCTCACACACACATGCATGCATGCAAGCACACACACACGTTAAGCTTTACAAACAAGTATGCCACAGCTAGCATTGTAGGGAAATCGAACACATGAATTATATTTAGAAGAGTTGTAGGCAGCGAGAGATGCCACGGAATACACAATTATGTTTCCTGCCCCCAAGTATTGATACGCCCGATTAAGTAGCACGAGGTTCAGTTGTGTTCACCCAGTTTACTTCGGCCAACTAGGTTTCTCATCCGCACCGTGACTGCTTGGCAATTTTTTTGACGTTTTAAAAATCTCACCAGGCATCCACTTTTGCTCATCCCGTCCCCCCATGTGTCTTACAACCGCACTGTTTGGTCCTCAGTGCCCACGGGGAACATAGTGTAAATGTAGCTAAAAGTACACAAAGTGAAAAATTACCTCGCATCTGCCACCATTTGAGAAAAACAAATAATGCGGCCTTTTGTCAAGCCTTTTCAAATGGATTTTATGGCCAGCGGATAGCGTAATCAACATCACTGTTGTTTCTGTCTACAATGGAACTACATTTTAAAGAGTTTTATTTTATTTTTTATATGCATGCCCTTTAGCATTGATACTCCAAGAAAAAGAAGGAGGCAAAGCTGAATCAAGTTGGTTGAAGGAGTTGTAGAGCCAGCAGGATGGCTACAAATTTGAAGTCAATGTAAAGTAATAACAAAACAGTTACTTCATATATATATATATACATATATATACACACACAAATATATCGCTTTTTTGGAACGTGTTGCAGCCATAAAATTCCAAGTTAATGATTATTTGCTAAAAACAATAAAGTTTATCAGTTTGAACATTAAATTGTCTTTGTTGTGTATACGATTAAATATAGGTTGAACATGATTTGCAAATAATTGCATTCTGTTTTTATTTATGTTTAACACAATGTCCCAACTTCATTGGAATTTGGGTTGTACATATATATATATATATATATATATACACACACACACACACACACACATATGCATATATTTTATATTCAACAGCGGCGACGGCCAGCTGAAGAAGCTTAAAATGATAAGAAAGGTGGATGTGGCAGTGAACATGAATTAAATGCAGTTAAGACTTTCAAAAGCTATAATATATAAATGGTTTGGTGTCATGACATGCCACATGGCCTCAAACCTAAATTGGTTTATCATATAAAATATAAACCCCATAAGCAGTAAAGGGAGCACTGTGGCGCAAATAGGGTGTGAATTCATATTCACTCAAATGGAGTAGCTCGACTTTAATTTGATAATCAGGTTTTTAAGACATATTTTATGAGGTATCTGCTAGGTTAAAACCAAGATCTGTATAGTGGCTAACAATGAAAGGTACGTATTCAACTACTGTACATTATAGTGCAGTAGTGAGTAAAATGTTGGCCTTTTTTTAAATTGGGGCCTGAGATATGATAATCAGTCTCACTCTGGCTTCAGTGGTTCTCATACTACTTCAAAATGAGATGAGTGGACTGCAGCTGAAGGAACTATGTGATTAGAAAGACCATACAATAATTATTGCATTTGATAAATTTATTTTTCAAAAAGGATGACAGGAAATTGTATTCTCCACCATAAACTTCACCAAGCAGTATGCTCATCACAGTCAATACACAAAAAACAGCCTTAAACCTGATCTTCAACCTGCCCTGCCAGGCCCATTTGAACTTCACACACAGCTGTTTGAACCCTGCCTTCCACTTGACTTTTCACATTTCAAAACTGAAACTCCCATGTCTTTCAGTTTCACGTGTGCGAGGATGCCCACAGGCAAACGTATTAGAGTTACAAATGTCTTTCAAGTACAGTGCATCCCCAGCACAGTAGATGGCAGGAAATTCAGTTCAAAGGGGCAATTAAAAAACAAGGTATATTTGTGATAGCATAGTTCAATACAAACAAAAATGGAATACCATATTTTCACGACCATAGGGTGCACCTTATTAAAAGGCGCAGTCTCAGTTACGAGGTCTATTTCTATATTTAAGACATAAATAAGGCGCACCGCATTATTGGGCGCAGGCCTGCTAAAACATACGCTAGCTCAAAACATACGGTAGCATTCATGCATGCTAAAACATCCATCCATCCATTTTCTGAGCCGCTTCTCCTCACTAGGGTCACGGGCGTGCTGGAGCCTATCCCAGCTATCATCGGTCAGGAGGCGGGGTACACCCTGAACTGATTGCCAGCCAATCGCAGGGCACATATAAACAAACAACCATTTGCACTCACATTCACACCTACGGGTAATTTGGAGATGTCAATTAAACTACCATGCATGTTTTTGGGATGTGGGAGGAAACTGGAGTGCCCGGAGAAAACCCACACAGACACGGGGAGAACATGCAAACTCCACACAGGTGGGGCTGGGGATTGAACCCTGGGCCTCAGAACTGTGAGGCAGATGCTCGAACCAGTATCACCGTGCCGCCACGCTAAAACAATGTTTTTAAAAAGGCAGCAAAACTGAATTTGGTTGTACTTTATTGAAGTATTGAACAATATAGTCACGTTATTTTTTTATCAATCCTAATCCGCAAATTCATCAAAGTCCTCATCTGCTGTATCTGAAATTAACAGATGGCCAAGTTCCAACAAGCATGCCGGGTTCCCTCTCGTCATTGTCAGAGTCGGTCTCATTGCCGGGGGGCTGTTCAGCAATGATGCCGGCTTTCGCGGAAGCTCGGACAACTGTCAAAGCAGATACCTTAGCCCAGGCATCCACAATCCATTCACATATGGTGGCGTAACTCGCCCGGCGTTGCCTCCTAGTCTTAGTAAAACTGTGTTCGCCATCTGTCATCCATCGCTCCCACGCAGCACGCAACTTTACTTTGAACGCCCTGTTTCCACCGATGTCCAGCGGTTGGGAGTTCCTTCGTCAAGCCTCCTTGAATGATGGCAAGCTCCGAGTTCTGCACTTGGTTTTTCACAGCGGCAGTGAATTGGGTTCACATGGAGTCACAGATCAACAGGGACGGTGACGTGTGGAAAATACCATCCGGTCTCTTTACGTACACCTCACTCAGCCACTCTCTCATTTTCTCCTCGTCCATCCAGCCCTTTTGATTGGCCTTAACGATGACTTCGGCTGGAAACTTTTCTTTCGGCAGCGTCTTCCTCTTAAAAATCACCATTGGTGGCAGTTTCTGTCCATTACCATGGCAACCAAGCACAACAGTAAAAACCGACTTCTCGTGCCCCATTGTGCGTATCGCTACTGTGGTGGTCCCCTTCTTGTCTACAGTGTGGTTCACCGGGATGTGGAAAGTGAGCGGCACCTCGTCCATGTTGGTGATGTGGTTGGGCTGGATGTGTTTGTCGGCAATCTTTTTACTGCAGTAGGAGCAGAAGATGGCCAGCTTTTTCTAGTAATCCGCCGGAAGTTGCTGCGCCATGGTAGTCCTTGCCCGGATGGATAGATGGAGCCGTTTCATAAAACGAAAGCACCAAGACGGACTTCCTTGAAAATGTTCGATTTTCATTTCTTCTGCAAGCCCTCAGTCGAATGGTGACTGTAGAGATGCTTCTCCCGGCTGTTCGTTGCTCATTAATCCATTGCTCGAGTTGGTCTTCCAACACGGGCCACCTCGCCTTGTTTCCGTGGAAACTCAGCTTTGTCTTCTTGACTTGGCGAAGCTCGTTTTCCTGCTTCCTCCACTTGCGAACCATGGATTCGTTTATCTTGAATTCTCTCGCGGCTGCTCAATTCCCATGTTCCTCCGCGTAACTCACAGCTTGCAGTTTAAACTGTGCTTCGTAAGCGTGTCTCTACATAGGTGCCAAACCGATGTTGTTCTGCACAATGCACACCCCGGCGCTATATACCTACCGGGGGCGTGGCTTTAGCGTCCTCCTTCACGCACCCTTCCTCCTTTACGTCCGCATGCTGTCCTCAGCCACGTCCTCTATATAAGCAGCGTGTCGGCAGGAATTGCTCCCAGTCAGTCAAGCGGAGCGCTCATCACACAACAACATTTATAGATGTTGGAACTCGGGCACACATAAGGCACGCCGCATTATAAGGCGCACCTTCCATTTTGGAGAAAATACATTTAAGTGCGTCTTATGGTCGTGAAAATACGGTAGGTGTTTATTTTTTTTTTAGTTATTTTGCAGTTCATGTAAATAGGGAGCATTTTGTCAACACAGTAGAAAGAGAAATGTTTTCGTTTCTTTTCAGGTTGTTGCCATGAAGACAAACTCTGAATGTCAGTGCAACTGGTATTCTTACTGCAACATAGCTGGTCAGTGGTCATTGAAAGAAGTCTTTAGAGGCTAACAAGCAAGTATCTTCTCTATTATAAGGGCATAAAGGTCCCAGAGGTTCCAGGTGGGATGTCTACAACTGGAAAGTATCTCATTTACCCAAGCACAACACCATACATTAGTAAATGCAACACAACCATTCCCCTTTCTAAATGTCATTAACTAAAGGCTTCTTTATACTCGCGCGGGAGGCGACTGCACTGGCGTCACTGCGGCTATCCCGCACGCAGTTTGCCTTAATACTCGAGCGCAACCCACGCATGCAGTTTTGAAAATGTACTGCAGTTCCCCTCCAAGTCGGGGGTGTCGCTATGCCTGGTATTGGCTTGGACACCACAGGATGGAGTTTCCTCTGCATGTTTTTGCCATTTCCGGTAGCCGTTTTTACTTTCCTTTCCGTAACAAGGAACAAAGCAACAACAATGGCGACCGTGGAACAGTGTCTGGTAGAACAAATGGACCAAGATGACCAGATGATACGTTTAATTATGCTGCAAAATCAATCAAGAAGGCCGCGGCGTAGATGGTATGTAGAACCAAGGGGCACGCTGACTAAGTCATCACAGCATGTGACTAAAACGGACCAATCACGAGAGATGATCTCCGCGGCATTCTAGGCGCAGCAACAATGTTTGCCATGTGCGCGTCAAGTGAGGCAGAGTGGCCCCGCGGGCCAATTCGTCTGTCACGTGATGCAATGCGGGCGTTGTCGGCCATGCGAGCGCAGGAGTATAAAGAGGCCTTTACACTCTGCAGGTGAGCCTTGAGCCAATGCAGAATCATTTGTTCAGTATTTGCAGTCAAATACACTCAAACTGCCACTGCTCCCTCTATATATAATTAAAGAAAGAGGCACAAGGGGATTCTTGTCAGAGCACAGCAAAGGTCAGGACCACTTTAAACAACAGAAATATTGATAGTAATAAACCAGAATTAAAAAGATGGAGTAAAATGATTTTCTTGCTCCGGCACAGCTGGTCCCAGCTTTAAGTGGTGAATACTGGAAGAGGGCGAGGGGGGCTATTAGTGTGTCCTACTTCTACAAAATGAATAGAGGTACAGAGTAGGACATGGGAGGGGAGGGGGTAGTCTACCCAACCACCAATTGGTTGCCTGTGTTGTCTGCTCCATTACTGGATTAAGTCTTGGAGCCTTAATTTTAAAGACAAAATTAGGAAAGAGGGAGGAGGCCAGAGGTCAAAGTTCCTGACCCTGAATAATGGCAACCTAGACAGATGAGCAGAAGGGAAAAATATGGGTGGCGGCATCATTTCAATGTAGGCTATCAATGTTGTGTAATAATAAATGGGAGGCCCAAGAGGTTGGCATATACTGACAGATGGGGTGACTACAACAGGAAGGTTTAAACGAGCAAAATTGAATAATGTGAACTTTAAAAGACTTCTCAGTGGTCACATATCGCTTAGAGGGATTTTTGTCTCATCTATCATTGCAGTCTGGTGACAACTACATCATTCTAATTCATGACTATTTTGACTTTTAGAATAATGTGCTTTTTCATAGTTCTGCCAATAATGTGTAGCTAAATAACAAAAAAAAGAAAAAAAATTTTTTTTTGTTACATTATGTTATCTGTTGTGCCTAGTAAAAAGTTACTGTCAGACTATATATGCCCTGTGATTCGATGTTGCTCATTCCAGGGTGGATGCCGCCTCTTATTCAATATCAGCTGGGATAGGCCCCGGTTTCCCTGTGACTCTAAACAGGATCCATCCATCCATCCATTTTCTGAGCCGCTTCTCCTCACTAGGGTTGTAGGCGTGCTGGAGCCTATCCCAGCTATCATCGGGCAGAAGGCGGGGTACCAGCCAATCGCAGGGCACATACAAACAAACAACCAGTCGCACTCACATTCACACCTACGGGCATTTTAGAGTCGTCAATTAACCTAGCATGCATGTTTTTTGGATGTGGGAGGAAACCGGAGTCCCCGGAGAAAACCCATGCAGGCATGGGGATAACATGCAAACTCCACACAGGCGGGGCCGGGGATTGAACCCCGCTCCTCAGAACTGTGAGACTGACGCTCTAACCAGTTGCCCAACGTGCCGCCTCTAAACAGGATAAGCAACAGAAAACGGATGAAATCCACTTTGAAAAATACAAATAATCATTGGGTAAACCCAGTTAAAGAGTGTTGTCTCCAAAAATGTTTACACACCAACATACCAAACCCACCTATAAGTGTGTAAGGGTGAGGCTCAACAGTAGCACATTTTTAACAGCAGACAAAGTCACCAAATCAAATCAGGGTAAAAATAAATGCCTCCATTATGCTATCTCCCATCAGTATTAGGGAGGGTTAACATATGTTAATGGTCCTTCAACCCTTGACCCTTGTATTCATGACATCATTATCAACTCCACCAGACATAATGTTGACTTGTCACTACTAAGATCTATGGCCGTGGTAGCGCGCTCCCTTAATGAAGGCGTAATGCTACCTTAAACTGTTGAAGCCACGGCAGGCCCTGGCATCACAGCACTCTGTTCAATGTGAGTACACATTCATCATCCTGTATCAGGCATCGATCAATCAAAACCCTCTGTGACATCTGTAAAAGCCTTAACACCCTCTTGTGTGTAGTACTACTTCCAGTAAAGACACACAAATAGTCACGGATATGATCTAAATTATTATTAAGACTGTGGGACATCACTTCCCTTGTGACCAAAAGGCTAACAAGCCGCACGGTCAGTCAATATCTCTACATGGCTTGGTTAATGCCGTCTTTAACATCAACTGGCTAACCAGGATACACTTGGAGGAGAGGAAAGGGGTTAGAACAGAGCCCAGTCAGCATATAATGTTAAAAAGAAGCTGGATTGACAATCTCTTACTAAAAAATATGACATTGTTGTGACATTGTGTGCATGTAAAAGGACACACAGATGTTTAGATTGTATGCATATATGTGAATGTACCAATGGATGTTTATTAAGTCCGTATGTGAGAGGGATATATATCCTGTATGTCTACATTATGTGTGCATGTAAAAGGAAAGACATGCTCACTAAATTAAAGTGGCAACCTCATCTAGTCAAATAACAAGTCAAAGACATGTAATGTATGAATGGCCCAAGGAAAATTTTAAGATTTGGCCACAATTACACTCAAATGCATTTGACACATCTGTGCAACAGAAAGCTAGGAGGGTGGTTATTGCAAGCTTTTAGAGTACAGGACAGGGTTGATGGCAGCTTTCCCAGTGAACTTATGCATAGTAAACCCACATTCTATCTTGCAGAAGTGGTCAGATATTTTTTCAATTTTTTTGTTTCTTCTACCTGTCTACCTATCTATTTGAAACTAAAAACTAAAGCATCCCAAATTCATTGGCTCAGCTAGTTATCCCCATAAAATAGCTCAGTGTCACCAGTTCATGGCATGGTCCCTCCATTTGGTAAGACTTTCTGTTTGTGGGCAAAAACCCAATAAGGTGTCCCATTTTAAATGAGACAATGCAAAACACTCAGCCAAGTCCCTGTAATGTGCCTTGTAATGTTCGTGAGACTTATTGACACCTGGTTAGGTGACACCGGGGGTTGCGTTTCCTCTTTAATTGAAATGAGGTGACTGTCTCCTTCAGGTGGTTTAAGGTACAGGTGATAGTAAAACGATGCCATACATGTTCCCAGAGTCCCAGACAAGCCACAGATGATTAACCCCACCCACTTCACAAGCGCTGTCTAAAGAGACTAGGCAGTCATTGGTTTGGGCCCAGATGGTGACTGCGGTAGTTGACGTGTGAATGAATACACCAGTGAGTCCAACCTACATTAAGCTACTGTTATTAGAATGCACAGAACTATCCCTACACCCGTGCCTTGGGGGTCTTGAGGAGGGCGCATGGGAACAAAAACATTAACAAGGTATGTACCTTTTAATTAAAAGACCAGTGTTCAGAGAACTCTCAATAGTGGTTATGCTCAAACTGCTGAGTGAGCATATAGCCTCCAGTTATGAGAAAACCACTACCTTTTAATTCACCAATCAATAACTGCCCTTTGACAACTTGCTGTTACCTTTTAGTACAAAGGCAGAAAAAAACCCACTTGTTTTTATTGTTATAATGGTCCAATGTTAAGACTCTCTGCATGTGTTTATTGTACAGTACTTACCGCTTGTACTAAATAATAATTTACAATAATAAATAATTTATCTTGTTGCTGGACGTTTGTGTGTGAATTAACTTCCTGTTTTTTCCTTCTAGGGGTTGAATGACTTCAGATTTTTTTGTAGTTCATGCTAAGGTGATGATAGTTGAGTCAACTGTAGGATCTTCTCGTTACAGTATATGATAATACTGTAGTTAATTATATATATATATATATATTTGCATTCATATATTAGCAAACGAGTTGCGTTATATGGATTTTTGCAAGATTTTACAAGATACGTCTTTAAGACTCTGAGGGAAGAGTATTACGTGGGTCTACTGTCTGAGGGAACCACGCAGACTGTTGAGAGAAACGCTCGTTGGATGTTTTCTTTGGCAAAATTAACCATTCAATTTCACAATTAAGACGTTATTGATTGACCACCGCATGCCTCCAGTTCATTTTGTATGCAGATTCTACAGTTGAGTATATTGTCTGTCTTTTTCACTGTTATAGGAGGCCCTTTGGTGAATTTGCTGACGGCTGATGTGAGGATTTAAGGCTGCTCGTCTGATACGGTGGCAGGGGCCTTTTCAAATGTAAAACTTGTGCTTTTGTTATATTTGAGGGTAAACTTACATATTTTGCAAGTGAACATGCTGCCAGTCTCATTTATATATACCTTAACATGCTTGAGGCACTGCTTTGCAAACACATCACCAGTTGAGTTCAGAAAAGCATCCTAGTCTAAATCATGATTGCCGATTAATCGACCTCAAGCTATAACCGTCATTGGGGAGTGGCGTCGACTAGTCGGTTCAACCCCTATTTCCTACAGTCACCCGATATATTAAGTGACCCAAAATATTATCAGAGGTCTGACTATAGCCATATGACCATATATAAAGTATGGTTGACAGGCTTAAGGATAAATTGCCTAGCAAATTGGATTGGAACTCTAGTGGCTTTGCATTAGAAAAAAAAAAGAAAATCAAAAATAAACCCCCCCTTGCTTTTTCACTGCTCCCGTCTCTCCTGTAACTTATTCTACATACCTTTCAAATATTGAAAATGTATTTTTACCTTTGAAAGTCTGCACCAAGATTTGGAGATGATCACATTTTCCCTCTAAATTAATGTCAAGGTGAAAATCAGAAGCATACAGGAACAAACAGTTAAGCTTTCAAAATTCATGATAGCAATAGCATGGAAATCCTCTGATAACATGCAAAGAAGCCCCATTGGGGGTGGGAGCAAGGACACCAGAGAAGTAATGATCATTTATTGATGTCATGATATATTTACAATTGATATTTTTCAATCTCGACTATGAGTCGAACAAGTATCAAAATGGCTTTGTCACTATTATACTATTTTAGTCGCAGAAAAATATAGGAACCTATTTTTTTTCTCTAATAATTTTATGCAAAACTCTAAACCTGTTACCTTTAGGACAGATTAAATTTAATTTAAAAAAAGAAGAACAGAAACAGTTCTACAAGTGGCATCTTCTGTTACAGTCCCATCAAAACCAAAGCATTCCCAAAGAACAGCTTTATTAGGCCTCAAAGGCCTGTTGATACAGTATGGCAAAGATGAACTCATGGCATACTCTGGGATCTTGTAAAGATTAATGAGAGGGGAGTGAGAAGAAAGAAAGTAGACTGATGTGTAAAAGAAAAGGAAACATAGCTGGTAGCAGTAAACAGCAGTGGACAATTGGCTGTCCTTCACAGAGTGTTAATTCCCCAAAACAGGGAGAAGCCAAACCACCTTCACTATGGTAAAATAAGGTCAGGCTTGACATTTTGTGCTTTTGAGTTATAATATTAAAACATCTGTCTGTCACGGTGAAAAAAAAAGGAGAACTACGATAAAAGACCAAGAACAGAAAACGAATCAAATACACAGATGGCAGATATGTTTTGATACATGGCCAAATATTAACATTTACTTACTGTAGGAACCAATGGGCAAATATTTGATATTCTATAACGTCCATCAAAAATGGTCGATAAAACATCATTCCTCTTTAGAGAAATATTGTCTGTGCACATTTATAAGCTTGACGGTGTGTCGCCTATTCTTTTTGTAAGACGAAAGATGTTTTTCTTCACTTTAATATTTCCAAGTAAAACATGGTCATTTTATACATGGCAGGTTCTATTTTTCTTTGCATACATCCAAATTTTCTCTAAGCCATTACAACATTTTATAAATGGGTGATTTTCAAAGTTGTGTAACGTAAATTGGCAATTTCTTCACCCAGTCAAATGCTTTCCTTTGGTTATATCAGTAATGGCAGTCTTTGCAAAGTCAAGCGCTAATGGCTCGAGATGGCAATTTCTTTACAGGCAATTTAAGATTCATTTCCTGAGTTGGATTTGAATATGAACGTGAAACGGGTCTGCTCCAGACAAGTAAGCTTCCATTGTCTTGGATATAAGTGGCCAAAGATTATGTGACAGTGATGGTCGTAATGAGAGCTTGCCACATGCTCTGCTATGGTTGTGCCCTTTCAAGAGGAAATTCCGAAACGATGAACTCAAGACCTTTACTCAGCTCCATGGATGAAGAGGCATGTAGAGGAACAGTGAGGGAGAAAGGCTAATAATGTCGTCATCATTACTGTCATGAGCCTCATCCAGTCTGAGTCCCTTGTACTCCTTTGTCCCCGCATGCGTCAACAGGGGAGGAGATTGTAATGACACACAGGGGATGGGTTTCTAGCTGAAGCACTTTTTAAATGGGTTATACCCCTAAGTTCCCTCTTAATTATTAAAATCGCCTATACTGTTTGTTTTTGGCAAAGGAAAGACCGTTTTCTGTTCCAGCATAGCCGAGTACACAAAGCAAGGTCCATTAATAAGCCATGTTCAGATGAGTTTAGTGTGAAAGTACTTGACGGGCCCAATGAGTGTCAGGCAAGAGGGCTATACTTCTGAATCAAATTAAACATACCAATTTATCGACTAGCTTTAAATCATAGAACCACAGAATTAAATAAAACATTTCAAGAAAAATACACTTTAACAAGACATCATTCATATTTAATCATGCATGCTGTTTGTGGATTTTTTGTGACACTCAACAAAGTATGTCACAAGAAGAATGTGGGAAGAAGAAAAGATTACACACCAGAGGCTACATTGAGTAAGGTGAATCGCAATCAAAGCAGTCACCCTCCAACATCACCATATAAGCTACCTCTTGTTATCCAAGTTAACGCAGAGAAGAGCACATCTGCCTCACAGTTCTGAGGACCAGGGTTCAAATCTGGCCTCGCCTGTGAGGAGTTTGCATGTTCTCCTCGTGCCTGCGTGGGTTTTCTCCACGTACTCCGGTTCCTTCCCACATCCCCAAAACATGCATGCTAGGTTAATTGGAGACTCTAAATTGCCCGTAGGTGTGAATGTGAGTGTGAATGGTTGTTTGTTTATATGTGCCCTGCGATTGGCTGGCAACCAGTTCAGGGTGTACCCCGCCGAATGCCCGATGTTAGCTGGGATAGGCTCCAGCACGCCCGCGACCCTAGTGAGGAGAAGCGGCTCGGAAAATGGATGGATGGATGGATATTGAAATTAAATGAAAAGATAACACTTGAGAGGGTATGTTCTCTCAAAGTAGTCAGAATAAGGTCGTAAACGTGATTGGTTGGCACTTTCCACTGTATGTATGCGCACAAACACGCACACACACGCACGCACGCACATGCAGAGGCACCGACAGACCTACTACAATTTACAAGCCACATACACAGTGTAATCTGATATGACTGTTTCATCAATCACAACTCCATCTGAGGTGGAAAATTGTGTAATGTTGCTCAAGGTGTTAAATGGCTACTCTGAATTCTAACTTGCACCTTCACCTTTGTCCTTGCTCACGTTAGCGTCAAAATTGACTTTCAAGCTAAAAATGCACCTCTTCCATTGGACATCTTGGCTCTCTATAAAATGCTTAGAAAACATGAAAGCAGAAAATGTTACACTGATAAGCCGGCTTTTATAGTATTCACAGTGTCTGCGTGAATGGGTCTGCCGAAATAGCAAAACTGGTCATTTAAAATAAAGACAGTGGTCTCATAGCTCTGTTAAGAGCCTGCTGTTCCCCCCCCCCAGCCTGCTCTGTATTGTGCCGACAAACATGAAGGAATGGTGGCATGTATGTATGTCAATATAATGCTTTCATAACAATACGTGTTGCCCATGTTATTTTCTTAGGGGTCCAGCTTTGATTTTTATCAGGTTGCATAGAGACAGTGACTTTAACTGGAAAAAACATCAGTCTGGATGTTGCCAAGTTCCCTTTTAATCTAATTAAGCAAAGCCTACATGTAAAAAGTGCAAGGAGAGGGGAAAAAATAGCTGATCTTCATTTGCTTTGTTTTGCTTTTGAATTGTCATAAAAAAGATTCATGCAAAACATCCTTTCCTCAGTTAGTAAGATAAAAGCAGAAAGGAGGGATAGAGAAATACATGCAAAAGAAAGCAAAGGACTCCCACCATATTTCTCCAGAGGCTTGTTCTCACGCCTGTGCATAGAAACATGCATGCGGAAACTGTGGCCTTCTTTTCCTGACACACGGGCCACTGAAAGCCCTCCAACTTAATGGAATAACATAGAGCCATCACTCAATGCAGTTTAAAAGCACAGTAAAACATTAGATTGATGAAGAAGAGGGAGCATTGCTACAGGAGGTTTCAGTGCCATGGTAACTCAGAGAGGGGTAAGGTCAGAGGAGCAGTTGAATGAGAACAGTAGAATGGCTGGAAAAGAAAGTTGACTTTTAACCTCTCACTGTTATCTTTTCATTGAGCCTTTATCAACCTAACGCATAAAGGTAGATTTTGCATAGGGAGTTCAAAGTTGTCTTCATAAATTAGGAAAGCCTTTCTCATTGTTGTCATTCAGACTAAAGCCATTGGTGTCACGAATGAGACAAGGATTTAAAGGCAACAAGTTCATGATTTTAACTTGTAACTTGTTTTTTTACATTCTCCTTTTATTTCTTGCTGTTTCTACCACTTTTGTTTCATTTCCCTTTCTATCTCCATTTGGCTTTTATTGCCAGACAACTACGACTAGCTACAGTGGAGCCATTCATTCTGCCACTAAGCCAATGTGGCACTTCTGATGCTCGCTGTGTGGTTGCTGTGTTTTGTCTGTGGAAGGTGGGCCTCTGCCATGCTGCTCTGTTCAGGGCCAAAGCTTGCTCCTATTGTCTGTTGTCATATGGAAGCCAGCACCAACATGGAGATAAGGCTGTCCTCACGCTGTTCCCTGACCTTCTCAGGCACCCAGCTGGCACTATATGCAGCAATAATTATTATCCCAATTACTCAGGCCAACTCTGTCTCCTATTTGTGTGCTAACGGCAAGGGTGGGGTGGGGGTCTTCTGAATTACTAAGGGGGTATACTGTGAAGGGAGGTCCAACACAAAAGGAGACCGCTAAGCAGTTAGTCTCATGCTGCTTTTTAAACTATATTAGTATAATTGAGGGTCTATACATTTTGCTTTTCATTCACCAGTAGGACTTAGGCAGAATGGATTGGAACATGATATGCGACAAACTGTTATGAATGCTAACTGCACCTTATGAAATTTAATCTATCCTGCATAAAACAGATGAAATTTAGCCACTCTGCTAACTCCAGCATACTTACATGAAAGCTGAAGTGTTGACTAATGTGTACTGTCCTAATGAAATAAACAAGAACAAAAAAAAAAATGTTTTCCCTATTAACAGTGGTAAACTTGTGTTTGACACTTTGACAGCAAAGAATGCTTCAATTTTACTTATAAAAGTTCATGAAATATGACTCCAGAAAAAGCAAATTTTTGCATAAAAGTGTAGTAATACAACTACTAAATTCATGTCATCTCCTTGGGGGTTATTTGGGTTATTTGTGCACACAAAAGCTAAGACACAATATCGAAATAGAAATGCTTCACATGGTATAGCCTTCAAACTGGTGGAGCAGGTGTGTCATAAAAGCTTCCTAAAAGCTGAAAGAAGAAATAAAATGGAAGTGCCAAAATATGTGCATAAAGACTATGGTGTTATAATTTGTAAAAAGCCATTTTATTTATTTATTCAGAAGTCCACTTTCCTTCAGTCTGATTGGCCCCCCAAGTGGTGACACAAAGTATTGCAAGCACTGTATAAAAACATTGCAAAGTTGAGTAACCATTTTTGCCAAAACAAATAAAGGAAGTGCATGGACTAAACACTTCTTAAGATAAGCACAAATATGCTGTAAAATCTACCTTCAACATAGTCAAAGTTTTGTGCGAGTGTGTAAAGCAGCCCCTACAGCTTTGTAACAAAGCAGTCATACAATGAAAGCTACACAAAAAAAGGTTGCCGCAAGATTTGACAAAAAAACAAACAAAACAAAAAAACACTGTGGCGGCATTATTTGTGCCAAAAAATGCCTCCCTCATCAGATCATCTTATCTCTGTACTTTTATTGCTTTTCCTCCTGGTGGTGAAATCCTGAGACTGCTGGGGATGTTGCTGATTCCACCCCAAAGATTTTTATCCGGACTAAATGTCACAGGAGATTTGGGGCGCTCAGATCACTTTAGAAAACTGTATTTTATTGTGTCGTTTTGCCACAGGGCTCAAGCACCAAATAATGAAAGGGAAAAGGGGGGTCATATCATATCCATGCCACAACTTATCTTCTTGGGATCTTGTCATGGTAACAGGGAGATAAATATAATGAGGTAAATAATATGATTGGAGAAAAAGTCATGGAGGTTTATCACAGATGTGCAGAGAAATAAAAATATAATTTTGTCTCTGACTCTGTCCTGTCAGTTCATGTCCTCTATTCTGTAATGAAAAATATTTACAATGAATAATGTAAAGCCGAACATGTTTCTTTGAAGGAATTGCGGTGCTGAGGTTGGAGTAAAGTGTCATGTTTAAAAATATATATATATATCTGTTTTAGCAGTGTGGAAGGGAACGACTAAGAAAACAAGCCACTAAGCAAAGTGATGGAACACAGTAGGTTGGATTTGAAGAAATTAGACTGCCAGCACTTTCATTTAAATGCCTCTATCTGGCCTCCCTTTCCTCCATCACATAGTCAATGTTCAAATGCGAAGAAGGGAGCGGCAGGTTTGATTAGAGTGGGGTTGAGGATTAGGTCCGAGCAATCTGCCCCCCTTTCGTCAAGGAACAAAGCCACTGCTGGAAGGCTGCATCATGCAAATGGTGTGAATAAAAAGGTAGAAATAAAAAGAGACAGATAAGGGAAGTGCCACCCTGCCACTGCAGAGTTCATTAGCTCAACGTCGTTCAGGTAATAACATGAGGACAAGCGGAGCAAATGGATTTCCTGGTGTCGACCGGCTTCCGCCATAAGATTTAAAGCCAACTAAAGTTAAAAATTCCAACATTATAGTTCAGATTTGAAACTGAGAAACATGAACCAGCTTCCAGCATATGCTATAAACACTAAAAGGACACAATTATTGAGATCAGTCTGTTATACCTCATAACCTTGTCATGATTCCTTCGCTCAGCATAAATACATTTTGATTTTATTGAAAATATGAATTGAGACACACATTTGAATGAATTAGTTCATCAGTTGGGGTAAGGTTACACACAGAGTTTTTCCCCATGAATCTTAATGTTGTATCTTGGATAATTCCAACATGGACAATTTTGTGAAAATAGTTTGGGAGAACAGCCTTTTCTATACCAGTTCCCAAAGCAAGGTCAATAAAGGCACAGTTGGACAGGTTTAGTGTAGAAGAACATAACCATATTCCCATCAAATGTCTTGACATCAGTAACTATGGACTTCACAAATATTCTGCTGGATAAAGTGCCACAGAGCATCCAAAATATAATCGAAAGGCTCCCCAGAAGAGTAGAAGCTGTGATCGCTGCATGGCAGAAAGTACTGTATAGTCTTCTATTTATAGTATCAGGACTTTTGACCATATACAGTAGTGTATGAAAACATCTTGGCATTACATGTTAAATGCTCTAAAAGGTCTTGTAACTTCTTATGTACTCCCACTCTTAGTAAGGATATCACAGAGCTTTCCCTGTCTCTTTTTCCTGAGCATCTTCTCCCTTGGTGCGCATGTACTGTATGTGTATCATTGCCAACTGAAGATGGACTAACATCAGGGAGATTTCAGGGGACTGCTCACCTTTGCTTTGCCTGGGATAGGGGCCGAGTCAGACTGTGTATAATTGAAAGTGAAAGTTATTATAATTGCCTATATTAATAGTTTAAACCACAAATATATCACCGTGATCCTAAAACACTTGTAATATATCAAATGCTTACAAACCTCTTCAAATATTGCTGTATCCTTAAAATAGGGTACAGTCAACAGTTTATAGCTAAACACTTGTCTAGACAATGAACAGTACCTGTACATATATAACAATTCTGATGATGATTAATTACAATAACAGTCCAGTCCAGTGTAAAAGAACGTTTGACTACACAGCAAAGCGCAAAAGTTACATAACACCAAGGGCGGCCTGTGTTGGAACAAAAGTCTGCTGCTTCGTAGCCTTCGTAGCTGGGCCAACATAGCAGTTAGTGCTAGTTTACTGACCCAAAACCACTGGATCCGCACAGTCAAAACAAACTGGAGGCCGTAGATAGGTTATCAATGTCCCACTGATCTGTTCTTACAGAGTTCCACTAGTTTTTATGCCGTGTTTAGTCCGAGTTTGGCAAAACCATCGTGAGCCAAACTAGAAAAGGGCACCGCTGTTGCAGTATCCCTCTTCCGTTGACAGTCAATCACAAATCTAACACAGCCGCGCTTAGGCTTGTCATTGGATGAGAAAGTGTGCGTAAGCATAACTTAAGCTGATCTTTGGTTGAGCGGACAACTAGTTTGATAGGTTTTTTTTGGTGTAGTTATAGGTTGACAAAAATCATTTGTTGTCTCAATTAAAGAGACACTAAACATATCATACTGTAGACAGTGTTTCCTTCCATCCATTTTCTGTACTGGTTATTTTGCAATGAAAATTGTTTTTTTGCCACGTTACAGAAAACCGCAAACAGACTAATAATTCTGATTTACTGTGTTTTTTACCCCCTATTTATTTGTATGTTTATTGTACATGCACTATAAATGTATTAACATTTACTGACGACCTGAAAGCACCTACATGCACACTTCCAAAATTAACATCAAAGGCCTCCCGCGCTCGCGCGGCCGACAAGGCCCGCATTGCATCACGTGACCGACAAATTGGCCCGCTGATGACGTACTCGGCGTGACCCTTAGTTCTACATACCATCTACGCCGTCCCCTTCTTTATCGATTTTGCAGCATAATTAAACGTATCATCTGGTCATCTCGGTCCATTTGTTCTAGCAGACACTGTTCAACGGTCACCATTGTTGTTGCTTTGTTCCTTGTTACTGAAAGGAAAGTAAAAACGGCTACCGGAAATGGCCAAAAAAATGCAGAGGAAACACCACCCTGTGGTGTCCTAGCCAATACCAGCCGTAGAGACACCGCGACTTGGAGGTGAATTGCAGTACATTTTGAAAACTGCACGTGTGGGTTGCGCTCGAGTATAAAGGCAAACTACGTGAGGGACAGCCACAGTGACGTCAGCGCGGTCGCCGCCTGCGCGAGTATAATGAAGCTTTTAGAGTGTGGTGGAATAAAAAAAAAAATAAAAAAAATAACTGTTACATACTCTTACATAATCATTTTCCTTATTTAATGGTGTGCGCATACAATTCTAATGTCCCATATTTATACCGTATTTGATTATCTATGCTTGCGCTGTATTTACCACAGGTTTATGTTATTCATCGTAGGTGTGTTCTTTGGGTCGATGCGTGTGCGCATACATCGCTGATCTGTATTTCCCATTGACAGGGTTTATCTAATCTCATTACCAGTGTAGGCACATTGGCGGTTCCTGATTTATATCTGATTTTGATCAACAAAGTGAAGATGTCTGAGCATATCCAATGCCATGCGAATATAACCAAAGACTAAAAGTCTTGTATGCTTGATGCAGAAAAAAGTAGTCTTGATATGTATGAAGAGTGGCATATCAGCAGTTGAAAAAAAAATCTGCTGTCATCTCTAGAGTCCACAAAAAAGAGATGACTTCATTGAGAAACTCTCATAAGAACATTCCACATCTGAGTTTTGTAAAGCCACCCCACGAGTCAGTTAAAATTTTAGCAGACAATGTGTGAAACAATCTCTAATTGATGAAAATTGCCACTGACAAATACTGCTGACAAAACACATGCACACCCATGACCTTTGACCCATATTGCCTTGGGCGTCTTGGATCGGATATCCTTTCAAATCTATAAGTGATCTTGCTTTGACATTAGACCAGGTTGAGAGGTGACAAGGAACATGTACTGATTTAACCTTTGACCTCCGCTACATCAGCCATTCTGTGGATATTATTGAAAATCAAAAGGATTTTTGTAAGGACATAAGTGGAGGTTTGTTGAAAATTTCAGCACTGTCATGACCAGAAAACTTCACAGGCTCTGGGGAAATGATCATAGTTTTAAAATGTGGTTCTGCTTTGCAGGTAGTGCAAACAATCACTAAAAAAAACACACAATTGCACACACAAATACACAGTCTAGCAAGATTCAGTACAAGAATGGTATCCGAATTTCTGTCTTTAAAAGATAACACTGATTATTGTAGTTATAACTTTCTAATATTTTGTCCTGAGTGTAAATAAATGAGGTAACCAAAACAAATAACACGGTACGGTTGAGAGTATTAGCTGATTGCATCAATTAATCGGCTAGGATGGCAAGTGTTGTGGTCAACGCTGACTCCTGTAAAAGAGTCTGCTCAACATCGATGATAATAAATTATGTGTTAAAATATTATTCCGATGCAGCACCTTAAGTGCATATTGATTCGTAATTATTTGGAATATCGGTGGTGAGGGAGGGCCAATGCCATCCATTTCAGTGAGAAAATAGGCAGGAGGAATCAATGTAAGAGGAATGTGGTAAAAAGCATGGCGGCCATTTTTCTGTCAAAGACAATCATTAGCAAGGAGAAGAAGAGAATGGGCCCTCTTGGCCCAGACCATGGCTGGCATTGACAGAACTAAGTAAATAAATGGCATTCATTTACAGAGGGAAACATTGACCTCACTCCTCTTGTGGTGCCACAATTCACCATGCGCAGGAGCAATAATGTATTCCTTTTGGAATGTTCTCTAATATCTTTTCATGTCTTAACCAATGACATATTCTATCTTGAAATATGGATAATACACACACAATGATTTCTGCCCATATTATATATTCTTTAATAATTTTAAGGAATAACGTTTTGATCACTGTCGACAGATTAGTGTACATGTATATGAAGAAAAGTGTTTATGCGTAGACCTGAAAACTCTCTTTTTTATGATACCACAGTTTGTGTGCGTGTGTTTGTGTGTGTCATGTCCTCAATTGAAAAGTGGTATGGTGATATTTGTTGCTTTGGCATGGGTATGAATAAAAACACTAGTTGTTAGGATATAGGTTGTTTTTATCTTTATATTGGGAACAATATTGACTTTTGGCATACCTTAACTGTGCAAAATAAACAAAAACTAAATAGGATTCTTATTTAAAAGACTCATCAGCCAAATGTGCCAAAATATACTTGCATTACTTCAAATATAAAGACAACTCATTAAGTCACTTTAATGTGTGTGTATTACAATCAACTTTGCAAAAGCAGCTCATTCTTGGTCTGATTCTTATTCACAGAAAAGAAAGTCAATGTGATTCATGCGATCCACATAAAAGCTTACAGCTACATTTCAATACACAGGGAACGGTATGGTGGAAACAAAACAGACAAGACAAGTGAATTTTCCACAGTTAAGAAAATGGTGTATTAAAAGGATCTCTAAACACATACAGTAAATCCAAACCTACAGGCTCAAGTAATATAAACCTGATTAGCTACCCACCATGTGTCACCTACACACATATACCATCGAAGAAAAAAAAAGCAATCTCATACTCCCATTATGATTTGATAGCTCAAATTGTAGTGACAATTCAAGGCTAGTCCTTGGTTTTGTGGAGCCTAAAGCCTACTATTTTACCACTGGGTAACAGGGAATGGGGAGGATTCTATAGCTGACAACAAAATGACCATTAAATGATAGCTATGAAGCCACTCTGTACTGTGAAAGGGCACGCACTTTCATGTTGCCGTATATTGTGTGTGTGTGTGTGTGTGTGTGTGTGAGAACATAGCATTTTGATGTCATGGTGCATTATACTTGTGTGAACAAGTGGAAAGAGTTAATGCTTCTTTATACTCGCGCATATGGCGACCGCGCTGACGTCACTGCGGCTGTCCCTCGCGTAGTTTGCCTTTATACTCGAGCGCAACCCATGCGCGCTGATGTGAAAATGTGCTGAAGTTCTCCTCCAAGTCGGGCGTGTCGCTACGACTGGTAGGACACCACATGGTGGAGTTTCCTCTGCATTTTTTTGGGCATTTCCGGTAGCTGTTTTTACTTTACTTTCAGTAACAAGGAACAAAGCAACAACAATGGCGACCGCGACAGGACAAATGGACCTCGATGACGAGATGATACGTTTAGTTATGCTGCAAAATCGATCGAGAAGGTGCGAACGTAGATGGTATGTAGAACCAAGGGGCACGCTGGTTCGTCATCACAGCATGAGACTAAATGGGACCAATAACAAGAGATGATCTCCATGGCGTTCGACGCGCAGCAACTATTTTTGCCAGCTGCGCGGCAAGCTACGCAGAGGTGCTGCGCGGGGCAATTCGTCGGTCACATAATGCAATGCGGGCGTTGTCAGTCGCGGGAGTATAAAGAGGCCTTTAAGGCGCACTGATGTACATTTGCATTGTAAAAGTACTATTCGTGCCAGTACAGTGTTTTGTTGAGCTACTTCTAAAAATGCCATTTTGGAGTTCCTGACAGTGGCCATAGTAACTATTTTCTCGTCATTTTCTACAATATACTGAATATGCATACCACATTCTAAGTTACCCACGGATTTAGTAGATATGTGGCAACATGAATTTTTACAGCCAGAAAATAAATGATCTGTTGCTATGTGTTGTGTTATCAAGCACTACCTTTTACTTTCCGCCAGCAATGCCTTTGTGAGTGTGTGAAAATGTGACTTCTGTTCTTGTGTCAAAGCCAAATAAAGAAAAATAATCTTTTACTTGGGTCAAATAACTAGTCACAAAAAACAGACAATTCATGTGACTTTGGAATAATGAATTCACCACTATAATTTTGTATAATCAGGTAGAATACTAAGTATGAATTGCTAAAACCATTATCAAGGGGTTAAGAAACAACTAAGAATTTTTTTGTGGGCTTTCATTCGACGTTTTATGAATTTGGAAAACAATGATTGGTATTCCCACATATTGTCTTTCAAACCACTGCTTGAGTACCACGTAATTATTGTATTTATATTAGACCATATTCAATAAGTTATATTTCGGTGCTAGACCAACTACAATTTCCAATGTCCTATACCGCATACACTGAAGTCCACAATTATCCATACCCTTAGCAAATCAATACATTTTTATTTGGTGAATGGTTTAGTTGAAAATGACAAGAATGTGGTAAAGGGTTCTCCGTGGCCTCACCAAACTCCTCCCAAGCCCGAGTTTTTGCCGGAGTACTACCAAACCTGCGCCTCGCCTGGGCTGCCAACAGCTTCCTCTGTAGTCCCACAGGCCAAAAAGTCCTGATAGGAATCCTTTTCAGTTTGACGGCATTCCTCACTGTTGGTGTCCACCAACGGGTTTGGGATTATCGCCACGACAGGCACAGACCACCTTACAGCCATAGCTCCGGTCGACTACCTCAACAATGGAGGCACGGAACATGGCCCATTCAAACTCAATGTCCCCCAACATTCCCTGGAACTTGGTTCTACTGGAGGTGGGAGTTGAAACTCATCATGGACAGTCCATGATGAGCACAGAAGTTCAATAACAAAGCACCACTGGGGTTCTGGTCAGTGGGGCTGTTCCTTCCAATCACATCTTTCCAGGTCTCACTGTAATCCAAAATGTAAAAATAATATATAAAAAATGACAAACAAGGGACTTTTTGGGATAAATTATTGCTATCCAATTACCAAATAAAAATTCCCTTTATCTCAAACTTGAGATATGGTATGAATACTTTGAGCTCAACTGCACAATTGAATGCATTTTATTTTTATTTTTTTATATTCAACCGTTCGTCAATGTAACTTTGTAATGTCAGCGAAGGTCATTTTGGTTTGTTGGTATAGTATGTATTGTATTTCATCTGTTTTGTTGTTGGGTAAACAGGCTAACCTTTTAAGAGTACACCTCTTATGCTTTTTTTTGTTTTGCTAATTAAACTATTTCCTTCGTTTTGCATTAATGTAGGAGAAGCTCCAATTAGGCCAATTCCATTTCTCTTTTGCACTCATTTCAGATCCAATAGTCCGCCAATGAGGAGCAAAACTCATGCCTCCAAGCTCAAATAAATGGAACAAATGAAGCATTTGCGTCACAAATCACACAAATTCATTCTCAATACAACACAGCTTGCTGTTTTCTGTCACAATTTTAAACGCAAAGGCAAAAGCTAAAAACACCCTGAAGCTAAAAGATCCCTGTAATCCTGGGACATAGCATGTTTTCCAGTCTCAAATCATGTCGCAATATGGTGAGAGTATTTCACACAGCAGACAAAAATACCTTGCAACAACGACAAAAACAGTGTTCCCATAGAAACGTCAAGGAGGAGGTGAATGCAACAGCTTGCACTTAAGTACATTGAAGCAACCATGCTGTGCTATGGTTTCCATGAGAATGTTTTGCAGTAATCTTTAGGGTTTGTTCAAATGTTTACACACAGCAAAAAAATGACCATTGTATGTACTTCATCATCACACTTAAGGAAGCTGTTGATTACCCCAATATGTGCAAATTCAGTGAACTGCAAAACTCCTTATCATATAGTACAAGGTTATTACAGTCGCACCACATAATGCAAAAATGGCTATAGTTACTGCTGTAGTTTCATGAGGCAGTATATCAAGCGATCACAATACGAAATCTGAACCGTGGATATAACATCCCCTCCTAGACTTGGCTCACTGCAAATGTAAAGGCAAGGATGAGAAGAAGACCTACCTCATCTCCTACATGCTTGCTTACCTCGTGTGGTTTTGGAAGTGCTGGAATTTACCACACTGTGTTTTTAGTAAAACCACAGGAGAGGGCTAGATCTACAGTATGTCTTAAAATGTGCATTTTGTCCTCAATGTATTGTTAATACTGATAATACACAAGTATGTACATTGTTGTTTTTGTCCAAATGCACATGTATTGAGGGACTCAAGTAAAATTCTCTAGGAAATGGATTGGTAAATCAGATATGTGTTATGCTTGAAGCAGACACTGTTGCTTTCCATGAAAATTGATTCTATGATGAGGTTTTGTATCAAAAACTCACACTTCATGTCATGGTCTGTGTTTTGGTTTGGGTTGTGTTTAGTTTTGTTCCATGTTTCCCTGTGTTCCATGTTTGTCGTGTGCTCATTAGGTTGTTGTGTCCACCTGTTCTCGTCTACTTTGTGTCAACCAATCAGCTCTCTCCAGCCACTCGTGTCTTGTCCAGGTGTTCCTTGTTGTCTCATCAATTTGTTTGTATTTAGTTCCCTGGTTTCTTTCAGTTCTTGTCGGTTCATTGTCGTTGTCACATGTCTTGCCATGTCATAGTCGCCAGTTGTTTTTATCATTGTGATTAAATATTATTATTTTGAGATTCCCGCACTCATGCCTTGCCTCCCTGCTTCCCTGCAATTGGGTCCACCATGTTCTTGCCTTGCGTTCCTCGCCTTCGCCCTAGCCATGTACGTGACACTTCAATGGCCACATTCATTTGGTTCTGTGTTCTGACGTAAAGGACAGGTTAAAATGTATCTTAAAGAGGCTCTTTTACAAAGGTGGTACAATATTTCATTTAAATGTGGGGTTTTCTCCGGGTACTCCGGTTTCCTCCCACATCCCAAAAAACATGCACGGTAGGTTAATTGAGGACCCTAAATTGTCCGTAGGCATGAATGTGACTGTGAATGGTTGTTTGTTTTTATGTGCCCTGCGACTGGCTGGCAACCAGTTCAGGGTGTACCCTGCCTTCTGCCCGGAGTTAGCTGGGATTGGCTCCAACCTGCAACCCTAGTGAGGATAAGCAGTGTAGAAAATGGATGGATGGATTAGAGAGCTATGGGATTCATACCAGTGGCAGCAGGACCATGGCAGCGAGTGTCATGAGCGAAGTGAAACTCCATCTTCATCGCCAATATATTGTATCAAATATTGCGCTGACAACAACAGTGTGCTAACAAGAATTTAATTTATAATATAAATTATACAATACATTAAGCACCAACACCATGACATTTTACGACACTGTCATAACACTTGTCGCAGTATGGCATTAGGCCGGCGTATGCTAAAACCGTGTGGAAATAGTTTACCAAAAATGTGACCAGTAGCATGGTGACTTGCAAAATATGACGGTCTATATTCAAATACAATAAAAGCACGAATAGCAACAGTGAAACTGAATCACTTCATTCTTTGGAGGCAGGCGACAATGTGGGGTCTTACACCATGCTGTACTATGGAACACATAAACACAATACCAGCTTGTTGAAGTGTAATGGTGATATTTTATTCAAATAACTACAATTTGTTTTTATTTGTTTATATGCCATGTTTATTTTTGAAATTTTGAATATGGATACAACATTTTCCTTAACCATATCTATAGCTCCACCTCTAAATCATTAAAGAAACCTACCATTTATGGTAAATTTTCTGGATTGTAAATTTCAAAGATGAAGACAAATAAAATCTGAATTTTCCTTCATTATACATAGGCTAGGAGCCAAAGTCATGCGATAGTCCATTAGATAAATAGGAAAATAAAACTATCCTTAACTTGTTTAGCGTTTCCCATTCACTTATCAGTTTTGCTTGAAATAACTTTGCATTAGCACACAATACTTATCTTCCTGAGTTTTTAGATCTCTGCAAGCTTTTCTAAGTTAAAGTAGGGTTTGTTTTTTCAAGGGCTGCTTTAAATGACATGTGTGCAAACAAGACAACTTCTGGCTTTTCTCCAATGGGACGTGATGCCATAATTTCCCCTGACACACACACTCCTTTGAATTGGCATTTATCTAAAGAGGTTGGGGAAACAGCACAGCAGTGAAAGTGACACATGTTGAGTCTCAGCATAACAAAGGCAGTCAGAGGATGGGGGTGTGGGTTTACAACAGTTAAAGGTTTCCCTCTGTGAGAATTGACATGGAAACGATTTTGGGGGGAAAAAGAAAAAAATGCTTTCATTAAGCCATTAAAGGGAGTTTGGTGTGTGACTTTTGACTTTGGAAATTAAGGAAATATGACTTGACAGCCCATATTTGGGAAAGCCATATGTCACCTTGTTTGGAGAAGATGGGCAACAGGTGGGATTCATTCTGTTGGTTTATCTGGTTATCATCTCTTTCTATGATCTAATTTGAATTGAAAGAAATCATAGTCCGGGCATAATTAAGTTGAGAAGATTATGCTTATGACTAGCAGTGATCTAGTTTTCGACATTTCATTTCTGATTAGCCCTTCTGAAATATTAATTAACTCTCTTTAACATGAGTTGCTCTACATGCAAAACATTTTCATTACAGATGAGAGGAACAATAACAATCGCTAACTTACAATCAAAGAAATGGAAAGATGGTATCTCCAGGTGCTAATGTTCTTTCAGACAGTCATTAAAATGAAGGCCTGCATGAAGACTGTTGAGGAATACAAAACAATTAAAATGACTACTGAGTTGTTGTGTTTTAATTAGTGTGGTTGTTTTCTTAAAAGAAAATGACAGAAATTACAAAAAATCTTCCCCATATTAGATAATATAAAATAAGTGAATTTTCTCTGGCAGAAATCTACTTTTTTTAATTAACGGTCATTGCTTCAAGTTATTCTAGATCTTTCATTGTATGGTAAACGGTTATATAAGCAGTACAGGAGACAGTATGGACCTTTGTATCCATGTATCCTCTTAACACAGGGAGCCTCTACAGCAGCATAAACTGCCCCTTTGCATGATCTACAGGGGCAAATGCACCGAGACACACAGTAACAAGCCCCACCAAGATACATTAGCTCTCCAAAGACCAGTTTCATACAGCACTGAAGGCTGGTGTCGCTGCTTGTTACCCTGAACACACACACACACACACACACACACAGACACGTACATAGCAAAACCTGAGCCAAAGAAACGTCTGATAGAAAAACAGGGAAGAAAAACTAAATCAATCTTGTTACACTGTGAGACTCCTTGCAGTCAATATCAGCCAATTTGTGTCAAGGGGCTCAACAGGTATTATGTGTGACTTGAAAGTTGGCTGCAGTTGACAGTCAGCACTGCATCGAGCTGAAAGAAACAGATTGGGAAGACAAACAGCAACAGGGCTAGGGTTGCCATACAATGGTGCTTAAAAGGGTAGATGCAGGTTGATTGGAGACTGAGAAGGTAAGATACTAAGTAGATAACTAAAAAAACAGTTCTTCCAAGTCTAATGGACTTTTCTTTGTGCTCTGTAGCACAGTCATGTTCATATTCCCACTAAGTTGGAAGCTGAAGAAAGAAGATTCAGAGACATCTAGTGCAAAATTGCATTGGGAATTTGTTATTAGTAAAGATTATGTCATAGTCTTTATGCCTACATACAGAATCAAATAACAAAAAATGGGACAAACTAAACTGTACATTTCTATCTTTGAAAATCTGCAGCTACTGTATTTGTGCGTGTTTGCATTATAGTGGCAGGGCCCGGGGAGAAAGGCTCCCTGAGCTGGCAGTCTTGCTGAGCCTCCCAACAAGACTGGGCCTGTTCTGATTAGATGGGGCTTCTTACCACTACTGTGTGTCAGGAGCTCTGCCAGAGATAAAGACAGACTAACAGATGTCCACCTTATCTCAGGAGCCAACCTCGAGACCATCAACCCCCTAATACACACAGACAAGCAATCATAGGGATACAGACATTCATACAGTATGCACTTCAAAACCTGGTTGCTTTTACTCGGTCGGCCTCATTGCAGAGGCAGTCAAACCTTGGATTTGTATTTTTTATTTTTATTTCAGAGAACACAGGTCACTGCCAAGGCTTGTTTGTCACTTGCAAAATCAATGAGTGGACAACAATGTTGGAATTTGATAGCTAAAGAAATGTCAAGTTTTAATCAGATACATAGCTTGTGTTGGGTCTAATGCGATACATTGCAATCCTATATAATGTAACACATTATAACATTAGACAAGCATCTGAACATGTTGATTTGGATTTTCAAATTGCCATGCCACATTTTGATGACCATGTCCTTTAAATGACATAACATTTGACAGCAATATGAATTTTGTTTGACCATTAAAAGTGTACCAAGAAGTTTGGGATTTGGGATGAACATTAAAAAAATTAAAATGTGGAGATTAACACCTCCATTTTCAGACAATGACTTTGAAATAAAGGCTACCTATCAAAAAAAAAATCTGTACACAAACCACACAAAATCCTCAAGAAAGAGTAAAATATCCTCCGTAATGGAGATAATGACGATTAATGCACACATTTTTTAACATGGGGCACTCATATGCTACCTAAAACTGTAGCATTCAACAATCAAAACTTGCTGCTCTGGAAGCTTTACCTGACTGAGAGCAAACACTTTAGCAGCTCCACCCCTGCTCCTTCCTCTATCCGTATTCAGTTGGGGCTGAAGTGGAATGTTAAAGTGCCTTTGAAGAGGTGTCTGCTTTTTGTCAGCCTGACATGACACTTATTGTTCTCACCATGCACGGCTGATTATATTATCTCGCTCTTGCACATCGCAGACACAGCATTTGAAAGACGGAAAGGGTGTTTATGTTGTGGGGGGAGAGAGCAATGGAGAGAGCAGAAGTAGCAAAAAAGTAAAAGTATGGAAAAAGTATAAAGGAGGCTGAAAATCAAGAGTGGAGAGATCGTGACACAAAGAGGAGAAAGCAGAGCTGGGGCCCCCAGGGTTTGGGGTCTATGTGTAGGCATAATGAGCGGTGGCACACATATCCAGCCTCATTAATTTCAACTATCAAAGCCACCTTATTCGTACGCCAGGCTGCTATTCTTCTCCTGTCTGCAAAGCACTCACTTGTCACTTGAGATCAAACCAAGCCAGAAGGAGCGCTAGGCCAGCAAAACTCTGCTTCCTTCTTTATATATTGGGGAGGAAACAGAGTTAAGAACTTGCTCTCTACTGCACAAACACCTTAACTAATAATATTCGCAAACAGCTGGTGTGTAGCAAAGTCAATGCATTAATTATTAATGAATGTTTTCTCCTTGATAAGGCAGGACGATGTGGTAGTGGTTAGCATACGTCTGCCTCATAATTCAGAGCTCCAGGTTTGCATCTCAGTTGCATCGAGTTAGCACGTTCCCCTTTGTTTGCGTATTTTTTCCCTCTCAATACAACGGTTTCTTCCACCGTCCAAAAAACATGTTTTTTAGGCTAATTGAAGACTCACATTCGGTGTGCCCATAGGTATGAATTTGAGTGTGAATTGTGATTGACGAGCATCAATCCAAGGTCCACCATATGCCTCACGCCTGACGTAAACTGGGATAGGTTCTCATGAGGACAAGTGGTATAGAAAATGGATGAACTGGTGTTTATGAGAGAGTCAAAAGGAGGTACAGTTTTACAGGAAAAGCAACTGAAACTGAAAATACATGATAAAAAAAACAATCCCAAATTAGTATGGATCCATAACGGAAGACTTGTCATCACCCTTTTGTTGTTGTTGTAAAAAAAAAAAAATATATATATATAGCAATTATGGCAATTACTTGAAATTGCTATGTTGCAAAGTTTTCTGAAAATAGTATTATCATGGTCAAATAAAAATAATTTACTGTATCTCCAAATATTGTTTATTTTATTCTCATCAAAACACCAATAAAGATATTAATTTTTTAGATAGCTACAAAATAAATCACACCATTTTGAGATAACTGCTTTTCCTTGGACATCGATAATATTCACAGCTTTGAAATTGGGGAAAAATATAAAATTTTTAAGACAAAGTGTAGCATGTCCAATTTTGGGATTGTATTATGGCAGGACAAATTTTTTTGGGAGAGTCATTTCATTGGATTGTGCTTGTGCTTGCTCAGGTCTAAAAACATTACAGTATAAGGAGGTAGCAGTCACTCATCCTTAAGGACCTGGGCTTTGGAACCAGAGGGTCACGGGTCATGTCATCTTGCCAGCAAAATAAGGCACCAACCCCCCAAAAAACTGACATCTCTTTTAAATGCCTGCATGTGTGTGGTCTGCTTCCCTGTGTGAACTACAACCAAACATACACAGAAGGGGGGGTTTTGTAGCGACACTCCAGTTTATCTAATGTTTTCCCCTCTGATGTAAAACACAGACAAAAAAGTAATTCTCCAAAGCGTTGCCATTTTACAGACTGTGATGCATTGCAATTCCTTTGTGGCTTGTGTTTGTGAAAACACCTCGAGGCGCCTAATCTCGACACGTCTTGCCCCGTTTTTTTCCCACAAAGGACGGACAAGGTGCTCATTGTGATGTTATCTACCATAATGCGTAAAAGTCATGCCTGCAGTCATTCATAACACCAAAACGCCAGCCCTCGGCAGTTATTGGCTCTGTCCTATAACTCCAAAACAAAGTGTGTCTTGATTAAAGTGCGACAGCATCCACTGCTCTGATGGTTCACATGCCAAGCACAATCAAACGTTTCATGGTGCCTTTGGTTTTTTGTTGCACAATTAAATAAACCATTTTGCAAAAGTGGAGGTATCGTTCCGTGGAGTGATCCTTCATGCAAAAGCACATCAGACATCCATGACAAACAGTTGGTAACGTCCTCTTCTTGGGGGAGTGGTGTGGGGCGGGGGATGTGGCGGGCGGACGGGGATTCAACACGTCTGTGCTGTTTCCTGGTCTCGACCCAGCCCTGGATCCCATGATGTGGTTAGTGCCCTGTCCGCCGTGCCATTCTCGGATGGGCCCCTGAGTCCGCCCTCCGGTCTTGGTTGGGTGAGGTTATCCTTCCCGATCATGCTGGCAAAGCAATTTTATTGTGCATGAGAGACGGTGTCAATTAACAAATGTCTGCAAACACACACCCATGGGACTCAGTTGCTTGGTGTAGGGCCACTCCTTAAATGCTATAAATCTTATGGCCTTGAGAACTTCTTTGGATGTCCGCTCACTTGCACTCTGTTTCTACAGATACAGTAAAATAGTTACGTCATAAAAGGGATACAGATCCTCCAGTCTGCCGGACCTAGCAGCCAAACATGCATAAAAAAAAAGTAGCATCTTGCACGGAAAAGAGAAGGCATTCTCAAAGGGAGCTTCTCTGTCTTCACAATGCATGCAATACACTGTACTTCTAAGGAACAGGTAAAACAAACAAACAATCTCCAAAGTGGCAGTGAGAAAAGGAACATTCAAGATGGTGTCATGTTGTGTCTTGCTAGGTTGGGATTTGATCACCACATCACCTCCCTTCCTCTCCAAGAAAGAAAACTACACGATAAACAACACTCATGTTGGGAGAACGAAAATGGTTGTGATCTTGTTGTCACTGCTGGTGTCTTTCTCTTGGCACTTCCCCTAGGACTCTCACCAAGATATTCTTTCTACTTTTCTTGAAGCACACACAGGAAACATACCACCAAAAGTAAGTCAGCAGTGAAAACATTGACGGACTTGTCCAAAAACTGGAAATGACGGTCCCACGGTAGTAAAAACAAATAAAATAATAATAACCTGCATTATTCAACATCTCATTGAAGCTTGGCAAAAAAACAATACACAACACTTGGCACACACTTGTCATATCTTATTATAAGTCACACACACACTTGTTCCATATGTAGCAGCAGACATAAATATTTGGTTAATGCTATCACTGCACGATGAATTTCTCACCATTCAGTATGATGTACAGTGCCACTAACACTCAGGGTCACAGGTGAGTTGGAGCCTATTCCAGCTGACTTTGGGTGAGAGGCAGGGTGATGGATGGGCCTACCTGGACCGATTGAGAGTCAATCACAGGGCACATATAGACAGACAGCGTGCTAACCACAAGTTGCCTTGTGGTTCAGTTCTAGTGGTTCAGTTCTAATTTCCAGTAGAAATTACAATAATCAATAAACATTATTGAATGAGGCAAGCATGGTGTGAGAGTGGTTAGCATGTCTGCCTTCGCCTTTTTCCCCAATGTCACCCATGGCCCTAATGAGGACGAGCACAATAGAAAACGGCTGCAAGTTGCCTTGTGGTTCAGTTCTAGTGGTTCAGTTCTAATTTCCAGTAGAAATTACAATAATCAATAAACATTATTGAATGAGGCAAGCATGGTGTGAGAGTGGTTAGCATGTATGCCTTCGCCTTTTTCCCCAATGTCACCCATGGCCCTAATGAGGACGAGCACAATAGAAAACGGCTGAATGGATGGTTTAATACGGAATGATTACCTTTGGTCTTAAAGGGCCATATTTTGCCAAATAAAAACTTTTTCTATTACTTAGGATGTAATATTGTCTCTATGGTGCCTCAGTAAACATGTGAAATATGAATTAAAATTGTCCATGCATTCCTGAGTTCCAGACATTTTTCTGCCGAGGCCCTAAAAGCAGGTCATTCGACTTTCTCGACTTTCTACGTCACTAAGCAAAGATCTGTCTTCCCTTTCCGCTCCCGAGCCAGCGCTGTCAACATAACAAACACGTGTGCTCCCGCAAGTGGGTCTTCTACACAGAGGCAACCAATCAGAGGAAAGGGGAGGGTCTCAGCCAAATATGGACAAAGCGGATACAAAACTGGGTCAAACAGAAGTAGCTGTCAGAGGGGGCTTTTCTGAACATTTGTATGATAAAACCAAGGTTTTTTTTTTTTTTTTTTTTTTTTTAAATTAAATCGATACTTTTATACGAAGTCAATGTTAGAGAGTCACATTATGGAGGTCTAAATAGCCAAAATACAACACAGTCACTCTCAGGCCAAGATCAGTTTGTGAGGCACTAAATCTTGGGAAGGTCATTCTCACTATACTCACTTTCATTGAGCTGGGGCCTCTAAGTAGACTTCACAGTGTGACAACTGACAGAAAATGTCAGCAAACCACTAATCCTTGTTTAGCCTCTGCAAAAACAAAGTCCCCTCGCATCCTCTTGTTATCCCTCTTGCTGCTAGACCGCTCTTCTCAGCCAGCCGGTCACTCAGCCAAGCCACACTTACAGTACACTTACAGGTCCACATGGAAAGGCCTGATGGTAGGTGTTGTCTACCAGGTTATCTCCTCTTTCAGCACCTGGTAGGGGAGGAAGGATTAGCATGCCCCTTAATCACTTTGAGAATTCACTCTTGTCTCTGAGTCTCTCCCGCCACACTTCCTGTTTTGTTCTCCTCCCTTAGCGGTGAATCAACATATGTTGAGGTGAATGAGGCGTCTCTACAAGGGGCAGGCATTACTGTTTAGCCTGACATATGTACAGTAAGCATGTGCTCGAATGGACCATTGAGGAGGAGGAGGCAGCAAAGATGAATATGCCTTGGGTTTAGCTCCTGTACTTGACATCCTTAGGCACACTCTGATTTTAACTCTTTCTACAATATTTTAACTATGAGATTAAACTGTTAGCGAATATATTATGTTGAGCCTTTATTAGTCACAGACTGGGAATATTGTAATAAACAATAGAATATATAAAATTGTCCTGCAATTGGTTGGTAAACCAGTCAAAGGCACCACCTCTTGCCAAAAGTCAGCTGGGATAGGCTCCAGCTCACCCGTGACCTCGTTTAGGATAAGCAGTATAGAACATGGATAGCTGGACATGCTTCATGAAATATTTAAATTGGCCAAGTGATGCACCAAGCTCAATTAGTACAAAGATAACTAGTGTTTTTAATATTTAAAAACATGTTAAACTCCTTAGGTAGGTTATATACCAGGAAATATACATGACTTTGCAATAATGTCTGGTGTCATATACAGCATCTTCCAATTATAATATTATATTCTGTATATCACACTTTTGAGATTCATTATTAAACTTCACAACTGAAATAAATAACTTGCATGCACAGCAACACAGATCACCATAGCGGCCCAATCGTAACTGCCCAATGGACCAGTGAAAAAAATCGGCATATGCCAACCAGCCACACCCATTAGACTTTTCAAATGCCGTGGGACTAAAGATACCGTCCCACTGGACAGGAAAAACAGTTCAGACAGACACACACTCAGGAAACTATTCTTAAAACAGTATGATTCTAAGGATAACGATTAAGTATGAGATTAACCAATACACAATAATTTCATAAATTGTTGATGGCCGACTGGTTAGCACATCTGCCTCACAATTCTGAGGACCGGGGTTCAAATCCTGGCCCCGCCTGTGTGGAGTTTGCATGTTCACCCTGTGCCTGCGTGAGTTTTCTCCGGGCACTCCGGTTCCCTCCCAATCCCAAAAACATGCATTAATTGAAGACTCTAAATTGCCCGTAGGTGTGAATGTGAGTGTGAATGATTATTTGTTTCTATGTGCCCTGTGATTGGCTGGCGACCAGTTCAAGGTGTACTCCGCCATTCGCCCGAAGATAGCTTGGATAGGCTCCAGCACGCCCGCGACCCTAGTGAGGATAAGCGGAACGGAAGATGGATGGATGGATGGATGTTTGGTGTACTGCATGCTGGAAAACATCGCACATTGAGCCCTGTAGAAAATCGCTTATTTTTGTGGTAGTGTTTTGTGGAGATTTCTTTATTTATACACTTTTGTAGGGCATTTCCTCACAAAAAAATATACACATGTGCACAAAGCAGACGCAAATGTTTTTGAAATATCCATCCATCCAAACTGCTTCTCCTCACTAGGGTGTGCTGGCGCCTATCCCACCTGTCTTTGGTAGAGAGGCAGAGGCCTGAATTGGTAGCCAGCCAATCACAGGGCACATAGAAACAAACAACCATTCGTACTCAGATTCATACCTACGGACAATTTAGAGTTATCGATTAACCTATGATGCATGTTTTCGGAATGTGGGAGGAAACCAGAGTACCAGTAGAAAAAACCCACGCAGGCACGGGGAGGACATTCAAACTACACACAGGGAGGCCAAATTTGAACCCAGGACCTCAGAACTGAGAGGCAGATGTGTTTTATATATATGATTCTAATACAATACAATTTTAATTGGCATCAATTATACACAGATTTAAGCTATTCGCCGTCTGGCCTGGCCCCTATCCCCGCATGAATAAAATTGTTGGGATAACATGTATGTCCCAACCTGCTTGCATTTACATGAAAATTTAAATATCAATTTGCAGAGTTAATAAGTTACATAATAATAATAATAATATACAATTTATAAGCTATTTGACCAAGACCACACTAAGGATCAGATTGTATTTAATAACAGAATTGTATTTGTGACTCATTTTCTGTCTGATTAGATGGCGTATAAACACACATTAATCTGTGTCCTTCCATTGCTGAAGTGAAACAAGCCAAGGTCTATGGTTAAACAAGTTAATTCCTTTCATCAGTATAGCATAAATGCCTGATTAAACAAATACTATAAAAGTGTTGCAATCATAAGAGTTGTGTTTAAGCAAATGGTTCATGCTACTTCCCATATCCCAATATGGGCATGTTATATAGTTAGTATATGTTGTCTATCCATCCATTTCCTGAGCCGCTTATCCTCACAAGGGTCGCGCGAGTTCTGGAGCCAATCCCAGCTATCATCGGGCAGGGGGCGGGGTACACCCTGAACTGGTTGCCAGCCAATCGCAGGGCACATATAAACAAAAAAACATTCGCACTCACATCTACGGGCAATTTAGAGTCTTCAATTAACCTACCATGCATGTTTTTGGGATGTGGGAGGAAACCGGAGTTCCTGAAGAAAACCCACACAGGCATGGGGAGAACATGCAAACTCCACACAGGCGGGGTCGGCGATTGAACCCCGGTCCTCAGAACTGTGAGACAGACGCTCTAACCAGTCTCCACCGTGCCGCCAGTATATGTTGTGTGTTAATATATTTATACTGTATAGTATATTATGTGAACGTGTTTAATTGTGTAGTGTGCAGAAAAGTAATCTAACTTGTATCAGCTGGTCTGGCCTGCATTCTAGCAGACAAGAAGGTAGATAACCAATGACGGCACTGTTACACCTACAGGCTAATTAAAAGTGATTTATCAGGAAGATGCTGCCACGCTGGTAAATTAATTTGTGCACAGTAATTCCCCGCCATGGTAGCTTGCCAAAGATAAGATGCTCAACCTGCTGCATTGTGCAAAATTGTACAAATACACACACAAAAATAATCTAGGCTAAAGATGAAAAGAGTTTATCCCACAATAATGTTTTTTCTGTCTGTAAGAGCTGACCAAATGATGCCATGTTTCAAGTACTATTAATGCTCCTATAGTTTCTGTCCCAAACTTTAAAAAGGGAAGAAATGGTCAACATAGTGTGCATAGTATAAAGACCATGAAGTACCTTCCATTAATTTTGAATGCTCCGAGAAGGGAATACAGATAACTCAGAAAACTATGCCAGAAAGAGAAAAGGCTGTGAGAAATAGGAAGTTAAATGGATCCACATGCAGTACTAGAGCAATTCCCTGAAGCCTGAAGGGAAAGAGAGGCTATGCCAGTTTGGTTGGTTAAAAGTAGTGTTGTGATGGCCAGGTATGGGGGTTGGGGTGGTGATATTTAGTCAGAGAAAGCCCAAGGAGGTTAGGGGGTCATGGGGGGACTGGAAATAATGAAGAGGAGAGACTCATTCTCTTCCTTGGTTTAGCCTTTGGCCTATAATGAGGGCTCTTGACACAGAGGAGCACACTGATACAACACATTTGGCAGCCTGGCAAATTGACCTGGGAGCCTGATGGGTGATTGACAGCAACTCCTCAGGGCGCCGACATGTGACTATGTATGTCAAAGAGGGTGCTAAAGGAGTACGAGGTATAAAGTAAGACAGCGTGAGACAGAGAGGATGAGGTGAAATATTCGGTCGCTGAAGATGAAGAGGAGCATAAGGCCCAGGAAATGTAATTAAGTGATGGAGCGAGGGTTCAAACAGCAAAATAGTCTGGCAGGGTAATTCAATACTGGCCTGGGCACTGATGCATGAAAGTCTACTGTTGTGTGTGTTTATATAATCTGTATTTCAGTTTATATAATATAGCCCAAAGTATTGAGATTTGGTCTTCTCTTTGCATATTTTGAGTGTTTGAGAGAATTTTTGTGCATTATTAAAAGGATCATTTGGTATTGGACAAGAAGCTCAACTGTACTCCATCCCATAGCTGTTGATGGGGTTGAGGTCAGGGTTCTCACATACTTCTAAACAATCCTCATCCAGGAATGCCCTTATGGACATTCCACAAATTTGGACGCATGGGAAGAGGGAAAAAAATCAAATAAAATAAATAAATAAATAAATATCAAATAATTATATATATATATATATATATATATATATATATATATATATATATATATATATTATACACACACATATATATATATATGTATATATATATGTATATATATGTATGTATATATATATATATATATGTATGTATATGTATATATATATATATATATATATATATGTATGTATACATATATATATATACATATATATATATACATACATATATATATACATATATATATATATATACATACATATATATACATACATACATACATACATATACATACATACATATATATACATATATATATATATATATATATATATACATACACACACACACACACACACACACACACACACACACACACACAATGAATCTTGTGGTAAACAAAAAAAAAAACACTTCTCTGCATCATAACAGTATTATACCTATTATTCTACAAATACAATTAATTTATTTCTCTAGTACAATTAGACTGTGCCGACAATGTGGTTAGAAAGAAGAGAGGCATTCAACTTTATGAAATTCATGAAATAGAGGAGTTTATGCAGTAGATTCATTTCCAGGTAAGAGGCGATGTCCATTTCTTTTTATGTCTCTTGCAATGACACAAAAAGCTGAAATAATCAACAGTGCAACCAACAGTTGACTCAGACGAAAAGGACTAAATAAAAACGACAGTCTCACATGAATGTGAGCAATAATGGCACAGTGACAGCTCTAGTTTATATGGCTAATAACCATGTCACAGCATCACAGAGTCAGCCTGGTGAATTATAGCCCCTCTAGACTCCACTGCTGCAATTTTTCCTAAAGTCTCCCAGAGGAGCAAGACCAGCCACATGCCTGCCACATTTCCCCCCTCAGGCCCTCTGGGGATGAGGCAAGTAGTTATATGGCGTTACGCTGATGGTCGCAGGCTGTTGATTCTTATGTCTCTTTTGGTTGTTTTGAAGACAGACTGATGGGAGTGATGAGAGTGCTTGGGAGGGGATGGAAAAAGGTGGTGTTTGAGGAGCGTCTCTTTGGAGAGGTAGGCTTGAGTTATGGAGAGTGAGCAGAGGCTGGATACACCTCACACAAGTCCACAGAGGCAAGGATGAATGATGGAATGGGAGTTCTACAGCTGTGGCCTAAACAGGAAGTCAAAGGAGTCAAGTGTTTTTCATCGCAATCCTTTCAGCCATTGGGAGGTGGAGGTCTAGCTGACTTGCTATGTCCTCTTCCTTTGGGATCCTCTTTGTCCTTATGATCACCTCAGTTTGCTTCACTCCCCCATGCTTTTATGTTTTTCTTTCTCAATCCACTCCCCCATCCCTTATTACTGCTTTTAATCAATCCTAATGTGTTGACACCCTTGCAGCTGTCTAAACTCTCGTTAGATTCTCCTCTTTTAATTCTTGCTTCAATGAGTGCCATTTGTAAAAGAACAATGTCAAATTGTTTTTTTATGCTATGTTAAGCGACTTTGACACTAAAAAGCAGTATGAAAATTGTATAATTATTACTATTAATCAATCATTCTCTGGAATTACATATTTGTGTCAAAAAACGTTACTCATAGAGAGATTCAGGTGCTGTTCAAATTATAGGTTGAAACTTAATATCCAAACATATACATATTAGGAAGTAAGTATAAGTCTCAATGGTTTGTTTACTAGCACTGTTTCTCTCAACACTCTAGAAATCCTCCTGTTTATATCCATGTGACCAATGAGAGAGGAGCGAGATCTCACAGATTGTTGTGAAATATGTTTTATTTTTTTTAATTATTTTTACCAAGCCAAAAGAAACCAAACCAGGAGAAAAATGGACCAAGTTTACAAACTCTTCAGCTGGTTCAGTGTGTAAACATCTTTTCTTTACATGGGTCTAGTTTATGGCTGTTTAAATACCAAAAGCATCATACAAGTGCATTCATTGTAAACTCCTCACTCATCCAGTGTGTGCTGAAACAACCTCAGAATTACAATGTTTTGCCTGTTAACACTGAATTTACAACAACAATCAAATTCAAGCAGGCATATTTATTTTATTATATTCTGTAACGCAATTCAGCCTTGATGCAGTTTACACACACAAAAAAAGGGTATCCAGATCTTCCGAAATTTACTTTATTACATTTACCATGTAGATTAGATGATAAATGGTTTTGCCAATTGACCAAGCCCTTAGTAACTATCCCTAACTCTAAAATGGTGTGACATTATAAACTGAGAGCACCCCGGCGGACGGGACACGTCCCACACCGAGGGACCCAGGGCGGTCCGCCAGCCCCACCGAGGCGCCCTGACAACCGGCCACCCAACGGGGGCCATAGGGACCCAATGCCACCCCCCCCCACCCAACCCCCCACCACCCTCACCAACCCACACGCCGCCTCCACCGCCAGGAGAGCCAGACGCCCCCCCAACCCGCAGGGCCCGCGATGCAGCCAGTCCCCGCCCAGCCTGAGGGCGGAAGAGTGTCCCTTGTTTGTTGGAAAGGAGGGCGGATAGGGGCACCCGACGAGGGAATGATAAGGGGGGGGGGGGACCCAAGGAGCAGCCCCGGGCCAGAAGTCAAATATCCATGTTAACATTAAAGTGAAGGGAAATGGAAAATAATACCAGCATTCTTTTTTGGGTGTAACAGAGCATCATTTTGAAAATGTTATGAGCTTGTGAAGAAGGGTAAATGGATCATCTTTTGGTTTCAAAGGGTTTAAGGTGAATGGTGGTTATATCTTCTACTGCACAGATATGAAAGTGGGGACATTAAGATTATATTTCTTCCTGTACCACAATTGTCTTATTGCCCATTTATCTTTTGTGTCTCCCTTTCTCTTAACACTGTCTTTCATTGACCCCCTATTGTTCTCTCTTCTAGAAGGGGTGAGATGACTACACAACATACCAACATGATTACATAGTTAGTGGACACAGACAGAGGAGTCAGACCAACAGTAAACTCCCCCTTACTCTTGCGCTCTTAAAAAAATAAATACAAATTAGAAAAGGCCATCATCTGGGGTTTGCACTATTTGTTATCTGTGTAAAAGCAGTGTAACCCTCGAATCCAGCACCAACACACAACTGTATAAACAAAATACGGAAAACCAAATAATTAAATAAGGAAATAATTGTTGTCCTTTTATTTGTAGGTGAGCTAATGTGTTACAGCACGGGGAGCTGTGTGGCTGGTTCAGTATGTCACTATTAGCCCTATGATAAGATCCGTTGTGTGTGGACACCTTATACTAATGGAGCATCCATCGGCCATTTGCAAAATAAAGAAACATTACATTTTCAGTCATCCATCCTCATTTTCATCCTCTTTGCTAAGCTGATTAACAGGGTCCCGTCATCAAAACAAGACCAAGACACCCCCCCTACGACCAACAACCCTGTAGCTACATGGGACGGCAAGGGGCCCAACCACATTTGCATGAATATTAAGTGTGGGATTTGTGTCACGGGTTTGAAATTGGAAATCACAAGTTTGACTAATCAGCTTTGGAGGCTCTACATTCAGCGTGTATTTACAGTACTATGAATAACTGGATGCGTGTGTGTGTCTGTCTTTCCTCCTGCCCCTTGTCACAACAAAGAGACTGCATGCGCACACATGCACGCAAACACCTTTGCTTCCTCAGTCTACATTCATTCAAATAAAGAGAGACAGCCATAGCCCAAGACCCTATTAGCAGCCAGTGGGATTTTACAGTCTAAAGCCATTCAGTAGTTCACTCAAGTGTATCCCCCTTTCTCTCTCTTCACCATGTCATACATCATCCTCTTTGCCTGTCTTTGTTCACATGATTCAATGGTTTACTTGCCATGATCATTATGGCTTATTGGCATCCCTTGTTTAGAGTCTATTATTAAAGAGGTGAAGCGAAAAAGAGGAGGAAAGTCCTACAGTAAATGTGTGAAATTATTCATAATTAGCAAGTATGATGCCAAAAGTTTAGAAGAAGAATTTATTGATCCCACAGCGAGCAAATTCACATAAACTGCTCAGGTTAAAGAGTAGCGTGTTTGTCGTGCAATGTAACAACAACTGACTTCGTCCAAACGAGTTTTTCTACATCAAACCCATCCAACCATGTCTTTAGGGACTTTGCTTTATGTATTGCGACACAGTCTTGCTGGCATAGAAAAGTGCCTTCACCAAACTGTTCACACAAAGTTTGAAGCATTGCATCATTTGGTATCTATTTGGTATATGAGCTCACCTCATAATTAATAACAATTATAAAAAATAAGTCTTGATTCATTTTACTCTGAATCACTATCCATCCATCCATCCATTTTCTGAGCCGCTTCTCCTCACTAGGGTCGCGGGCGCGCTGGAGCCAATCCCAGCTGTCCTCGGGCAGGAGGCGGGTACACCCTGAACTGGTTGCCAGCCAATCGCAGGGCACACACAAACAAACAACCATTCGCACTCACATTCCCACCTACGGGGAATTTAGAGTCTCCAATTCATGCATGTTTTTGGGATGTGGGAGGAAACCGGAGTGCCCGGAGAAAACCCACGCAGGCAGGGGGAGAACATGCAAACTCCACACAGGCGGGGCCGGGATTGAACCTGGGTCCTCAGAACTGTGAGGCTGACGCTCTAACCAGTCTCCACCGTGCCACCTCTGAATAACTATTTTATTCAATTCAAGACACGATAATGTCATTGGCAATACACATTACAAAACTGGTTCCATGAATTGTGTAAAAATATTTTCTTGAGAAAATGTGTTCATGTTGGGTAGCTAATGAAGCCTCATTCTAATCTGGAAGACATTGTCCTCCTGAAGAAAAAATAAATAAATAAATAAACACTATGTGGTAGGCCTTGTAACGTTGTAACAAGTTCACTAAAGCTTGCATTAAGTAGAACTGCAAGTGAAACAAATGTATCAAAGGCTACCATTGCCAGACGATGGACATATTCCTTTGTTTCCCTCCACATGGATCTTCATCACCTAAAAGTGTGATTTTTTTTTACGAGCTTTGCATCCAGACACTGGCGACTACTTTTTTAAAGCCATCCTGTATAATTAAAATCTCAGCACGTTTCAGAATATCATTAGATGACTACTTGATAGATTGATGAGAGCTTGGCAACATGTTGCTGATCAAAGATTAGAGACACATTGAACACTACACACAAACACGTGTACAGTAATTGTATTAAAGAAACTGCTCTGAAAATTAAACGTTCATAACTGAGTCACCCCTCACCGCCATGAAATGGATCGGCAACAACTTGCTTCAAAAAGTCGTTAAACCTGTGTAGAGTTTCATTGACGTCTCCAACTACCACTAAAACATGACCATTATCTAGGGTAAAGGCAGGTTGGCCTTACAGTGAGCCTTTAATGACCGCCATATAACTGCAGGATGAAGATTATACTTTATATTTAATCACTATAAAGACAAGTGGTTCTGGGGTGCCATCTCTCAACGTGACATTTACAGACCATAAGTGGAGGATGCTGTAGACAAGAGCAAAAGAAAAGCGAGTCACACAGGAGTTCCTCTATTAGGATTAGCACACGCACGCACACTGTCAGACCTTAGAAAATCCTGCAAAATTTTAAAAGAGCTCAATCTGTCAATTGAAAATAGTTTAAAATGCACACAGTAAGCAATGATGATGACAGGCAAGTTCTACAAGTGAACCAGTTTCAATTCCAACCTGATTCTATAATTTAATACAGACAATAACTGGGTAAAGCGCCTTTCAGCAATGCTCCTGGTAACATATACTGACACAACAGAGTAAACTAATCGCCGTGTACAGCAGTAACCAAAGTACACATATGCAATTTCCTTGAAAATCTGCAGCTCCTTCTTTATGAGAACAAGCTAGGTTTCAAGACCTATGCCTCCAGGATGATCTGTGATGACATCATGGTCCCATTACCGCAGACAAATAAGTCTGTGTGTTGTCATTACTGGGTTGTGACCGGCTAAGAGCATTTTTACGGGCACTCTGTCTATGTCTACTGGCCTCTACAAGGTTTTATTAGGTCTCATAGGGACTCAAACAGGTTTGGCTCAGGTGACCGAACAAAGCAGACTACTTGTCCAATTCTGCATGAGGGATCCTTGAGCCAAATGGATGCCCCAGTAGGGCCAGTAAAACATGGAAACAGAGGATCCCGAGGCTTTTGTATGACCTGCTTTATTTTCTGGTGACGTGTCAAAAACATAACGTCAACATTGACATTGGAACCAGATGGTTATTTTAACTCTATTTGAAAATGTGAACAGTATTTTGACAAAAGATCAACTGAGTAAATGTCACACAACTCGCTTTGCAAAGAGAGAAATATTCAATTTCTGTCCCACTGCTTCCTGACAATCGTTCTGGAAAATGTGCAATATAAATGCCTTTCATTCAAAGAGTAATGGGTCTCATTCATCTTACAAAAGTGTTATCAATCTTTAAAACTCTGAGAACGTGTCCACGATCCAGGCAGGCCTTTAAACCTTTGACTTTTTTGAATTTCAAATTTTCAACATGAATTAATCTGTGAACTCTAACCATATTATATGTAACAATATATTATATTGTTTTTAATACAACTAAGGTATAGGCAAGAATATATATATATATATATATATATATATTATATTCAATTATTGATCAATCTCACTGGATCATCATATTGGATGGAGGCAACAATGTGTCATAGATTGTTCCTGAGGATTTGGTATGTATTCATCATTCAGCGCTATATAATTACAAAGGCTCTCTCGTTGAGATCCAATTTGTAAATTGGAGTGTGTTCAAGGCGTGAGGATTGGAAACGACAATGATACTTGCCTGACATAGAAATATGGATGCTACTTTTAAAACAGTGGAAACTATTGCAGTATGGTGTGTCCGCACAGGCTCACCAACTGAGATGTGGGCAAGGGAAATGCAATTACTTGCCCTGTACACACTGGCTCTGCTATTAATTAGAACAGAGTTTGAACTTCTTCATACAGTTTCACCCCAGAGATATGGCTCAGAAAATTGTGTTCAGGAAGCCACTGTGTGGAAGCAGGAGCCACTGGGTGGTATTCGCTTTTGGACAACACTTTAAATCAGTACAGATCTATTACCGCTGCAGAATTTCCATGGTTAGGATTAATTGCAAGAATTTTAAAGGACACTCACCCCATGACATAGAAAGGTCAGTTTACTTTAATATTACTCAACTTCAAAACGGCTACACAGTGTCTTATTTGGATCCAGAGGGCATATGCATCTGATGATATTGGTTTTATCTTGCTTGCGTGTGCTGCGATATTGTATAAAAGACTAATAATTTGGGCTATGATATTTAAAATATTTGCCTTACATGCTGCTGAGGATGCTTAAAGTTGTTGGTTTCATGACAGAGCATGTATATACAGAGATATTATTGACTGGTAAACAAAGTATGGATATCATTTTATATAACCCCAATTCCAATGAAGTCGGGACGCTGTGTTAAACAAATAAAAACAGAATACAATGATTTGCAAATCGTGTTTAACCTATATTTAATTGAATACATTACAAAGACAAGATATTTAATGTTCAAACTGATCAACTTTATTGTTTTTAGCAAATAATCATTAACTTAGAATTTTATGGCTGCAACACGGTCCCAAAAAGCTGGGACAGGTGGCAAAAAAGACTGAGAAAGTTGAGGAATGGTCATCAAACACCTGTTTGGAACATCCCACAGGTGAACAGGCTAATTGGGAACAGGTAGGTGCCATGATTGGGTATAAAAGGAGCTTCCCTGAATTGCTCAGTCATTCACAAGCAAAGATGGGGCGAGGTTCACCTCTTTGTGAACAGGTGCGTGAGAAAATAGTCGAACAGTTTAAGGACAATGTTCCTCAACCTACAATTGAAAGGAATTTAGGGATTTCATCATCTACGGTCCATAATATCATCAAAAGATTCCGAGAATCTGGAGAAATCACTGCATGTAAGCAGCAAGCCCGAAAACCAACATTGAATGCCCGTGACATTCGATCCCTCAGGCGGCACTGCATCAAAAACCGACATCAATCTGTAAAGGATATCGTCACATGGGCTCAGGAACACTTCAGAAAACCAATGTCAGTAAATACAGTTTGGCGTTATATCTGTAAGTGGAACTTAAAACTCTACTATGAATTTATCAACAACACCCAGAAACGCCGCCGGCTTCTCTGGGCCCGAGCTCATCTAAGATGGACTGATACAAAGTGGGAAAGTGTTCTGTGGTCCGTAGTAAAAGAGTGCAGGTACTAGACTGGCCTGCCTGCAGTCCAGACCTGTCTCCCATTGAAAATATGTGGCGCATTATGAAGTGTAAAATACGACAACGGAGACCCCGGACTGTTGAACAGCTGAAGCTATACATCAAGCAAGAATGGGAAAGAATTCCACCTACAAAGCTTCAACAATTAGTGTCCTCAGTTTCCAAACATTTATTGAATGTTGTTAAAAGAAAAAGTGATGTAACACAGTGGTAAACATGACCCTGTCCCAGCTTTTTTGGCGAGGTTCACCTCTTTGTGAACCTCGCCCCATCTTTGCTTGTGAATGACTGAGCAATTCTGGGAAGCTCCTTTTATACCCAATCATGGCACCCACCTGTTCCCAATTAGCCTGTTCACCTGTGGGATGTTCCAAACAGGTGTTTGATGACCATTCCTCAACTTTCTCAGTCTTTTTGCCACCTGTCCCAGCTTTTTGGGACCGTGTTGCAGCCATAAAATTCTAAGTTAATGATTATTTGCTAAAAACAATAAAGTTTATCAGTTTGAACATTAAATATCTTGTATTTGTAGTGTATTCAATCAAATATAGGTTGAACATGATTTGCAAATCAATGTATTCCGTTTTTATTTATGTTTAACTCAACGTCCCAACTTCATTGGAACTGGGCTTGTAAATAATGAAAAACACAAATTGAGCATTCCCTAAGGGTAAACTATTGACAATAGGCAACATTGACTGGTGTCAAAGCAAAATGCTCATCTCTAATTTAGTTTTCCTCATTTTATCTGTGACTCACACAATAATACTCCATGATAGCATTCACTTAGATCTTCCAGTTTGACCTCAAATATCAGTGCACAAAAAAAAGGGGAAAAAAAGAGGTTTAATGTTGTCTGTGACACACTCAGGTCATGTGTTACAATAAAGTATGCGGGCGTATGTGTTTGTACTGAGCATAACGAAAGATAGAAATGAAAGAAAGGTAAGAAAGATGAGGCAGTGTGGGAGTCATGTGTTCGCTCCTGACCCGGCTCAGGGTGCTGCGGAGCTCCATCAATTTCCTCACCTGATCTATTTCTGGCAAGTGTATGGGAGTGCTCGTTTGCACGATGAAAGCGACAATTCTATACTAGGGAAGTGGACTTGTTATTAGTTTATGAAGTGATTTCAAAAGCTGAATGTGACCTCAAAGTAAAAAAACATGCATACTTCATTATGTTGGTGATCCAAATGGACTACTTTTATTGAACTCACTGAATGCAAATGTTTGCCCCACATTTGCAAGCATCACATTCTGTATAAGGATAGTTTCTTAAAGTAAATATATACTTTATGTGTTGTTGATCTTGATCTACCTGTAAGTGTATGCAAAAAATACAGTAAATATTAATGGTACAGAAATCTACGTGTAGATATATTCCACATTTTATTGCACTTGGCAATGTGCAGCGCACTGTCAACAAACCCATTCATTGTGTACGTGCTGAGGGTGTGGGCCCACAGAATGTCATGTTGCAGCACGGCAAGTGCAGAGGACATTTGCCGCGACACGCCCTCAAGTAGAAATAAATGTTTAATTCGAGAGCGGTGTCGGGGTAACGTCAGAAAGCGCCACCAATAAGAAAGGGGCTGGCACAGTGATTTCTGAGTGCTATTGAACACTCACGTGCATGTCTTTTTCACGGAAACAGTAAGACTATCGTTTTTAAATACTTCTACTTTGTGACACACACAAAAAAAATGTCATGCTGCACAGTTTTAACCATTTTTAGTTCATAACAAACCAGCCAGTCGCAGCATGTTTTTTTTTTCCTTATTTTGATAACCTCTCTCAAGATACATCAGAATATGTCAAGTTGTCAAACCTTAGGGGCTTTTATGGTAGTTAGTGCTGGTGGGTTATCTGTCTGTTTGCCTGTGCTGATTGCCAAATGTTTATGAGCAAAACAGGTTTCAATCACCATAACGTCTGTTTAAAGCTTTTCCCAGCTCCCTTCTGCATATTTCTGTGCAGAAGAACCCGTTCATTGCGAAACACCCCTCACACTCTCCTTCATCTTATAGTGAAAATTCATTAGGTATTACTTGCATGTCTTCCAGGCTTTTCATCTGAAGTATTGATAAAACACATACTGCACATGCAAGCTTAAGCAGCTTGATCCACTTGATGTTGAGTTGAAGGAGAGGTGGGTCTATATATCTCACTCAACCCTCCCCCAACCTGCTTTGTTGGTCTGCTTTCAGGCTCTTTGCTTTCTTAAATGAACGTAATGGTACAAACGGAGGATAAATTGCTTTCTGCGTGCTCCATCTCATCACATCTATCCCACAGGGGCCTCTCTCTGAACCAAGGGAGAAGGGTGGGAGGAAAAATGAAAACAGTGCATGAAAATAATTCACTTGATTTGTCTTGAAGATACACATTGCTATCTGTGTAGAAACCATGTGATAAGGTTGATGTACATTTGGTGCATTAGACCTCCTGTGCTATTATCACAGAGCAGGCTGAAAGAGAACGGCAAAAGTCTGTTTCTGCATCAAACTTGAGACCTTATTTTGTAACATATATACAATGTTTACACGGGGCATTTACAGAGCTGGACCATTACTAACACATTATATAAACACATTTACATCATGTAATGTTTGGATACCGCTGACAAGGATTTGCCAAAAGCACTCTCTCTCCCTTTTGCACCATCCATCAATCCATCCATCCATCCATCCATTTCTATACCACTTATCCTCTCTAGGGTTGCAGGTGAGCTATAGCCTATCCGCGGTGACCTTGGGCGATAGGAGGGTACAACCTTAAGTGGTTGTCAGCCAGTCGCAGGGCACTGAGTATAACTGAGTGTGAATTTTGAAGTGCTAATTTGCAAACCCTCCTGTATAATGTGAATGTTTGAGACATATGCCATCTGTTATTAGAGTGTATCAAATATTTAATCAGTTTAACAGTTTATTGAACAACAACTGTTTATAATGTGAGAGTGTTTTCAGTATTAGACAGTGTTGAAATTTGCAAAACAAATATTTCATGACTCATTTCAGTGACCAGTATTTATTATTGAAGTTAACTGAAAGGGACAAAATACGGTAGAAACAAGACAGTTGACGCTGATTTACACTAATGTGACATTAACAGTGTTGTATTGTAATGATGTAATTTAATTACAAGGTTTTTGGCTTGAAAAGCAAGTAATTGAAAAGCGTTTGTCGCTGACATACTTTAACATTTAGAATTGTGAATTATTATAAGTGGTGAATTTGAGCGAGCTCCAGGAAAAGACTAAATTAAATAAATTGAAATGTGCTGATCTGAAACTTGTTGTTTATACATATGTGGTGTGTTCATAAAACAACCAGAGACACATTCTGGAAGACTGCAACACACATTGTCTTCATTTGCCTCTACTTTCTACCTGCTGAATCGGTGCACTTTTTTGTTACTGTGGTACACCTCACTAAACCTGGAACTCTAAAAACTCAGACTCTATGCTAACTCTCTGACCCCAACGCTAATTTTTATTCTTAATTAGACCAGGAATAACATACGAGCTCCAACCGCTTAGTAGAAAAAAAATTCTACCAGGAAAACCGTAGTAGTTTTACTGTCGGGTAGGCACAGTGAGATATTAACATAATTCATCAGAATATTTTTTTAGGTTATGTCAAACTTTATGTGAACACATTTTTGTCCGACATAATTAATGGAGCACCATCATTTTTGTCCAAAAGCTACACAAACAAAGGCATATGCCAGTACTGTTTGTACTTTCGGATTTTCAGATGACAAAAAAAGGAGCCGATGGGACCGTGCCCACGGATATGGACAGAAATAAGGAGATGAAAACACTTATGACATTTCTCCCAAACAACAACTATCTCCATTGCTCAGTGCAGTTATCAATTCAGCCAAGTCCAGGCATCCCATGTTATTATCGTTGTTTTGCTCTGTTCATTTGTATCAGTGGAAAGAGTTCAAAAGACCCAGAGTGCAGTAAACATACCCGATGACATAAATTTCCTAAAATGACCTCAGATGAGACGAATAAGAATGGCTGAGACTCAGATTTTCTGCGAATTGTTCATTTTAGCAAACAAAAATGTTGAAAAAAACAGGATATGTTGCCAAAACAGACAGAGACGACTCCATAGCTTAGTAAAAACATAATTAGTTTCTACTATAGTACAGTATTGCATGTGTCTCATTAAGGCAAAGTGCTTCACTATGCTATTTACTCCCTGGGGGAGCGACGAGAAAAGTTATGAGACTTAAGAGCTGATATTTAAGTCTACACACAGAGGCATGGGTTGTAAAAGATTAATTTGTTTACCAATAAATTATTAAGAGGTAGAATTTAATCAAGGCTACAGATGTTGCAGTCGGAAAGTGCTGTTAATCTTCTTTTGATTGCAAAATAATGAAATACAAACAAAAATCACAGAGACGGCTTGTTGATTGCAGACTTAGTTAACTAACAAAGGATGAGAGAGAAAACAAAACGTTGACTTCATAATGGCTCAGCAATCAACTGATTGAGGCAGAAGATTACAGTTCATATGTTCTTATTATTAAGCTGCATTAGTGGTCCAAATAGACCATGTGTGTCCAAAGTACAGGCCCACATTGCAACACTTGGTGGTATGTGGCGTCATGTCACTAATGTAAAACACATAAAAGCAGGCAAGTACTGTTTAGACACACTGGGAAAACATGAAGTCAAGGAAAGGTGTGAATATTAAAGGCTGTTATTACAGTAATTAAAAACTTTAATGTTCAATAACACTATGGAAAGAAACATCAGAGCAACGTAAGAACAAACAAAACAAAGCTGTTGAGTGAGCAGCAAAAAGTTAGGCAGAGGACCACTAGCATCCTAGCTCGAATACATTTTTGCTGTGCGAACAAAACAATGCCACTAAATCTCATTTTATTGTCAGTGTGACATAGGACAGCGCCTCACTAAAGTAACATGATTAATATGCACCGAGAAAACAATAATTCAACGATGTCAGACAAAGTTTCTTCATTTATATTCTTGTTTTTACTCACTAATCTAATGTAAGATCAGTACAGATGACTCAATCACCAGAGAACTGTTTTTATTTTTCAAGGAGTTGATGATATTGAGACAAACAGATGGTGCATTGATGCCATAATGACTCAAATAGTAAAAAATACATATAACATATATACAATATTCTTGTATCCCTACCTTTTTCCTGATTTACACCATTTTCTTGTCTCATACACCAACCCTCAACAAAGTTTTGTGGAAATTTGTTATTTTTTTAACGCAATCATGTTAAATGTATACGTCTTTTACTATTTTAATGTCAAAAGAATGCTATGAAAAAGGTATTTAATAAAACAAAGCCAGAGGTGACCGAAGAGTTTTGCACAGTACTGTAAACAGTATGCATAATCAATATATAGTATTAGCACAGTTAGCATATCGTTGCCAACACTGATGGTAGGTGTTTGGTTTTACCATGCTGAATAAACTAAAGTTGAATAATGTCAAGAATTAAATAGAAAAAAGAAAAAGTCCTGAGGTTAGAAGAATAAAATATTACAACACAAAAGGTGCAGCTACTTGAACAGTCTGAGACCAGCAGCCACAGTCTCTTCAGTTCTTACATTACATAATTGCTCTATTCTTATAATATTACAACTATATTCTCCTACTAGTTGAACTTTTTTCCTTTAGTATATACAGTTTAAACAGTGTCTATTTATTTACTGTATATATTTAGTGTTGTTTTTTTCCAGTGGGCAGTAAAACTCCTTTGTGGTTTCTCAATGCAGATTCCCACCCAGACTTCAAACGGTCTTCCAGCACAGATACCCTTACTTATCTGTCCTGCAGAAATGGAACCTCTGGTCTTTCATCCGCTTCGGAAAATTCATTAGCTACCTTGTGATCAAATTTCAAGGCCATGCAAGTGAAGGTTTTGACTGTATTTTAGAGTGGCTAGCACAATAGGGAAAAAACAGTGTTTCTTAAGTGTCAATCTTGGAGTTCTTGCGCTCTCATTCCCAGCCTGCTCGGCTCTCTGGAGCGTCTGAGTTTCACAGGACTTGAAAAGCTTTGCACTGCTGAGCCCGATCGGCTCCATGTCTTTTTTTCCCTGCCTGCTTTTCCCCACTGCTTCCTTCCACAACTGCACGCTCTCACTCTGAGCTGTATTAGAAACCTGATGGGTAATGGGAGCAGCAGTCAATCAAATAACAGTTTCAAAAGGTGATGCCTTGTTTCACGCCCGCCTCCCACAAATCCCTTGGAGGCTGGCACCTGTCAGGCTTTCGTGCTCAAACGCACCATCCAGTGCCAGTCACCCAAACCCTGGGGTCCCATGGCAGATGGAGTAGTTAACTTCTCAGCTGCCTGTCTAGAAACGAGGTCATTCCATTTTGCCAGGCAGACTCCTTTTTTATAAACAAGACAAGGTGTAGCAAAACTATTAAAACAATTGTTTTAGGTCCACTAACACATACATCCAGCAATAAATACAGCAAAATTTATGCTATGAGTTTTAGAGTTAAATTTGTGTTGTATAAGATTTAAATCAAACTTGACACAAATAAAGAATGTATTTTATTGCTCTTGTTTTCGAGGGATACTGCAAAATAACAGTAAAAGCTAATTCAACAGACTGAGCATGATCCCAGGGTCTTGGTATCACTAAAGGTTTATAATCCACTGACTCATTCCATCTCTACAGTCATTGTGACCTTTCCATCAGGGCACCATTACCAAAGGTCTAATAGACAGAAACATGTATGTTATTATATTTATGTTATTTATCCAGCTGCATGATGTACAGAAGATAAACAAATGTGGAGCTTAGAAACCTAGGATGAATCATGGGTGAATGCTTTTATAATTACATTAAATGAATGTATGTTTGTGAAACCTAAAAGAGTCCAAGTTGCAAAATGACAATAAACAGTAACAGGAAATTGGAGGCATGTGGACCTAATCTCTTCAACCAAGGGTCTGGTAAGTGACTCTAATTAGTTAAATGGACCAAAGAGAAAAGCCTCCGCCTTAAGTGAAGATGCAATAACAATTTATGAGCCAATACCTTTTTTTAAACTATAAAAAATGCAGTGCTCTCTTAGTTTTTCCAAACAATTATACTCCTATTTTTTTTGGTCAAAACTCCCCATAGTTATCCTACCGTATAGAGTTATATATACAGAGGCTGAAATAAGTATTTAACATGTCACGGTTTTTCTCATGAAATAGATTTCCAAAGGTGCTATTGACATAAAAATTTCACCAGATTTGGGGAATAAACCAAGTAATCCATACATACAAAGAAAGTAGAAAAAATTAATTCTGAAATTAAATTGTGTAATAATTTGAAATGACAAAAGGAAAAAGTATTGAACACGCTAACTGGTATTTATTTAATACTTTGTACAAAAGCCTTTGTTTGCAATGACAAATGAGTCATGGAGAAATTAGTCTCATTCTTTGCTCTAGTGTGATTTTGGCCCATTCCTCCACACAAGCAGTCTTCAAATCTTGAAGGTTCCGTGGGCTTCTTTTATGGACCTTAAGTTTCAGTTATTTCCATAGATTTTCGATTGGATTCAAGTCAGGTGATTGGCTGGGCCATTCTAGGAGCTTTATTTTATTTTCTTTGAATCCAATTGAGTTTCCTTGGCAGTATGTTTTCGCTCATTATCCTGCTGAAATGTCCTTGTGTCATTTTCATCATCTTCGTAGATGGCAGCAGATTTTTGTCAAGAATGTCTTGGTACATTTGCCCATTCATCCTTAACTCAATAATGTGAAGTTTACCAGTACCATTTTCTGAAAAGCAGCCCCACACCATCATGTTCCCACCTCCAAACTTCACTGTTGGTATGGTGTTTTTAGGGTGATGTGCAGTGCCATTTTGCCTCCAAACGTGGTGTGCATTATGGCATCCAAAGAGTTAAATTTTGCTATCATCTGACAAGACTATATTCTCCCAGTATTTAACTGGCTTGTCCAAATGTTGTTCAGCAAACTTTAAACGAGCTTTGACATGCTTTTTTTCCCCCAGTATTGGGTTCTTGTGTGATGAGCGTGCATACAGGCCATGGCGGCGGAGTACATTGCTCACTGTTTTCCTTGTGACAACAGTACCTGCTAATTCCAGGTCTTTTTGAAGCTCTCCACAGGTGGTCCTTGGCTCTTGGACAACTCTTCTGATTATTCTTTGCACTCCTCCGTCAGAAATCTTGCGAGGAGCACTTGATCGAGGCAAATTTATGGTGGTATGATTGGCTTTCCACTTACGTATTATGGCCCCAACTGTGCTCACTGGAACGTACAGAAGCTTATATATGCGCCTGTAAACAATGCAATCGTTATGTTTTGCAACAATTAGTTTGCAATGGTCTTGAGACAGCTCTCTGCTCTTACCCATCATGAGATGTGGTGGCAATGAGACCTTTTGGTAGGCCATGTATTAGGACTGAACCAGCTGATATTAATTTGCACTGACAAGGGGCTGGATTTCTGTTTGATTGTTGATAGATTTTAGGTGTTGTCTTGGTTTTCCATACCTTTTTGCACCTCCCTTTCTTCATGTATTCTATACTTTTTCACTGTGCCATTTCACATTTTTACATACAACTTAATTTCTGAGCTCATTTGTTCTACTTTTTTGTAATGTATGGATTACTAGGGTTGTTCCAAACATCTGCTGACATTTTCAGGTCAGTAGCACTTTTGGAAGTATACTTCGTGAGAAAAATGGTGATGCGTTAAATACTTATTTCAGCCGCTGTATGTCTAACTTGCCTAATTTTATTTACATTATAACTTGGGCAGATGAATGTACATAAAGACACAGGCAGGCTGGCCGTCAGACAGACAGACAGATATAGAGATAGATAAAATAGCATAATTAAAAGATTACAAATGTATCCAGTTTGAAACAGTAAATCATCTTTCAACAGTCAAACTAGGTGATCTTTGTGTTAAACTGTCAGAAATTACTTGCAATTATGTTTTGTTGACACTTAACTTCTAGCAAAAAGTTCAATTTAGTCATGCAAATTACTAGTTATGTTTGTCATGATAGGAAGCCATGAATCCAAATTTCTTAAAAACAGGATTTTTTTGGGCATTTGCAAATATGCCTCTAAACTACCGTAAATAAGAAACTGTGAATATTATTATATATCAAAAGCAGCAAAACAAATGTTACAGACATACAGCTAAGCTGGTGAATAGAAGATATGCAAAGCAGGTCCAAAACAAAAATGCCACTTTGAAAACATGCATATTTAAGAACACTTCTCAGCACGTAACGGCTAATCGGGTCTTTGCAAATACAATTCTACATTGTCCCATCCACACCCAAGTCTCAGACCTCAAGGAAATATATATATATATATAAATTTATATTTATATGAAACACTAAGGTTCTGATCCTGTAATACACCCATGAAAACTCAATGTCACACAAAACTACAAAAACAGGAGTGTGGGAGAGACCAATACTGTATAAGGCAGGGTCTTTTTGAGTTATTTGCTTTCATAAACCAATTACCCTCATAGACGATGTAACAACTCGTGTAATGTATTTGGATTTCAATTCAAAAACATTTGTAAAGGAGGGAAAAAAAAAAATATATATATATATATATATATATATTAGCCAGATGGTCAGAGGCAATTAATAATAACAACTGTAATCGGAATACGCTAAACACAATTAGACTTCTCTCAGGGAAAGAACCAAATGTTTTTCAGTGAAAGGCCCCCATTGCTTTTTAAAGAATAATGTATCCCTGCAGCTTGAGTTGATACTTAATAGCATTATATCCATCATAGCTGAAAAATCTTTAGGTTTAGCAGTGTAAAAAGTGTTTGCTTTGGGGAAAAATTATTTCCAATAAATAGTCGTAAGATACTGATTCTGTCCTGAGGTAACATGTCTGTCTATCTCTCGACTGGTGGGCCATAGCTGTATTGACACATGGATTGAACTAGTTATCAGTTTGGCCAGATAATCATGTCATATCCACTGTAATTGATTTATATAGGATATAGGAGGGGGCATTAGGTGGTCGCTGGATGGAGACTGATCCTTGAACAACATTATCCACATACTGTAGAGCTGTTACTGTATGTCCACACACACACACACACACACACACACACACACACACACACACACACACACAGACACGCACGCTAACATTAATACCCACCACATCCACCTAACCAAATAACAGCTGTCAAATAAATAAGTTTAGCTTGACCCATTGTATTATAATAGCAAATTAATGGCTCTTGGACATGTCCTTAACAGCAGAACACATATGTAGTGAATGTAATCTTACCAGTTTAGCAGAAGAACAAGTATAATGTATGTAGGCTAAATACAGTACATCTGTTTTCTAATCAAGTCTGTGTACAATGTACACTAGCCACAAAAGGTGGGTCCAACTGTACAACCCTATGTCCTTCAGTAGTTAAATAAGGTACGGGATCATAAATCAACAACACAAAAAACACCTCTTACTATAAGGCACTGTAACTATCCATCTATATTCTATAGTGCTTATCCTTATTAGGGTCACGGAGCTGAAGCCTATCCCAGCTGACTTTGGGTGAGAGACGGGGTACACCCTGAACTAGTGGCCAGCCAATTGCTGGACACGAATAGACAAGCATGGCACGGTGGCCGACTGGTTAGAGCGTCAGCCTCACAGTTCTGAGGACCCGGGTTCAATCCCCGGCCCCGCCTGTGTGGAGTTTGGATGTTCTCCCCGTGCCTGCGTGGGTTTTCTCCGGGCACTCCGGTTTCCTCCCACATCCCAAAAACATGCATGAATTGGAGACGCTAAATTGCCCGTAGGCATGACTGTGAGTGCGAATGGTTGTTTGTTCCTATGTGCCCTGCGATTGGCTGGCAACCAGTTCAGGGTGTACCCCGCCTCCTGCCCGATGACAGCTGGGATAGGCTCCAGCACGCCTGCGACCCTAGTGAGGAGAAGCTGCTCAGAAAATGGATGGATGGATGGATGAATAGACAATCTACCTACAACACACTCACATTCAAACCTATGGACAATTTAGAGTATTTAAAGAACCTAATGGAATGTGTAAGAGGGCAGTAGGACCTGTAAAAAAAACCCTGACACGTGCGGGAAGAACATGTAAACTCTACACAGGAAGGTCAGAGCCTGGATTTGGAGCCCCAACCTCAGAACCAAGAAGCAGATATGCCCGTCACTCTTTGTATGTATTTATTGTCTGGTGTTCCTGATATAGCGACTGGACTTCTAATATTATTTGAATATTATTCAATTTCTTTTTGTGTGATGGAATGAAAGCTCATAGTTTTTGTTTTTTTTACTGATTTTTGTGACATAATATTATCCAAGCCCATCACTCCACAAAGAAACAAATATGTTGTCACCTGTATTTGAGTTAAAAAAAAAATTAGTCATCAGTCACTCATAAATTAGTCATTGAAGTGGCATTAGGAAATTAATATGGAATCTGTTATTCCTATCACAACTTAAACTCTGCATAGCGTTGGTGGCACACCAATATACTGTAACCTTCTATGCGCAACATAGAAGCTATGAGTGAAACAAAGATGAACTCAAACAGAGCATGACTGAAAAAAGTGTGTAAGGCTGAAGCTGGAGAGGATTACCTCTGATCCAAGGATAATGAGGGGAAAAATACATGAAATTACATTCTAACAAATAGATAAAAGATTCCTGCTGTTTTTGTTCACCTTGCCTGTGGATACTGCTGGTTGTCAAGTGTGCAGTATTTGTTATCCGTGACAAGCAAAATGAACAAATACAAACACAATGCAGCTCGTACATTATAGATGAGGAGTACATGAACTCAATTGCTGCAAAGTGTAACAAAAGCCACAACGGTAGTTAGTCTACCTGTTGCTGTTGAGTACGTTTGTATGTTGAGTCAGAAGCATTGCAACCTCCATCATTAGTTTTAGACTTACCTGTCAGAAGATGCAGGGCGTCCATTGCGAGGTTTGTTGACCTGAGCATACAGTGCCTCTTGAGGTGGGTTGTTGTTCGGAGGATTGGAGGAAGGGTGAGGGCCCTGGTGAACCTGAGGGAGATTGTACTGGTGGTGAGTGCTGTAAGGCTCAATGGTGCTGCTGTCCACTGGCGAGTCCCAAGATCCGATGCCAGCATAGGTGTGCTCTTCGTCCGAGCTCAAGGTGGAGTGGCTGATGATATCTTGAATTTCAGCATATTCCCGCTCCTTTGCCTGCTTCTCCCGGAGCTCACGCATCTTGGCCTGTATTCTAGGAATAACACAGCAACCATTAGAGATATTTTTTTAAGTAACATATGTTCATAAAAATCTGCAGATAGGCAAAGTTAAGGAATTACGAATAGGGAATATGCAGGGGTTCAATGTACATTGTCATGTGATACAAGAAGGCCCGCTCACTTACAGCTGTAGTTGGCGTTTTCATTTGATTGATTTATATTCAAGGCCTAGAAACATTTCCTTATAAATATTTACAGTAATTATTACTTTACCACCGTGTTAGTGTAGGTTAGCAATAAACTATGGCTTGTTTCTTACAGTATGTACAAATTTCGGTTAATTGTCACCTTAGGAAGGTAATTCCGTCGTAAACCAAGAACCCCTGTGTAGTGGAACCCCCAAAGTAAATTATTCTGTTTTAAACTCCACTTGACAAAAAATTAAATATGTTAAACAATTTTAATCAACAATTCTTATTTTGTTGCGGATGGCTAAATATTTCAGCTTTTAAGTCAAGGGATCTATTATCTGGGTCTCATAAAGAACTTCATCCATCTATACATTTTCGTCCGCTTATCGTAGGTCGGGTCGCAGGTGCAGTGACTTTAGCAGGGAAGCCGCCACGACAGGCACCGACCACCTTACGGCCACAGCTCCGGTCACCCGCCTCAGCAATGGAGGTGTGGGACAAAGTCCACTCAGACTCAATGTCCCCCGCCTTCTGCAACATGGGTAAAGTTCTGCCGGAGGGGGGAGTTGAAAACCTTTCTGACCGGGGATTCTGCCAGACATTCCCAGCACAATATGTTTGGGCCAAGTACTCGGCGCCTCTTACCATGGGCAACTCCAAAGTGGAAGCGAGTCCAACCCCTCTTGAGTGGACTGGCATCAGACCCTAAGCTGTGTGTGGAGGAGAGCCCAACTACAAGTATATCTAGTGAGAACGTCTCGACCACACGCACCAGCTTGGCAACTTCCCTTCCAGAGAGGTTTATGTTCCACGTGTCGAGAACCAGCCTCTGTAGCTGGGGATCGAATCACCAAGGTCCCTGTCTTCGGCCAGCGCCCAGCTCACACTGCACCCAACCCCTATGGCCCCTTCTACAGGTGGTGAGCCCATGGGAAGGGGGACCCACGTTACCCTTTCGGGCTGTGCCCAGCCGGGCCCCATGGGTGCAGGCCCGGCCACCAGGCGCTCACCTTCGAGCCCCACCTCCAGGCCTGGCTCCAGACCCACGTCCGGGCAAGGGAAATCATCTTCCAATATTTGTATACATCATAGGGTTTTTTTGAGCCATGCTTTGTCTGGTCCCTCATCTAGGACCGGTTTGACATGGGTGAATAGCTAAACTGAAACCCTATACAGCACATGGATTCTATCTGCTGAATTTAAATGCCTTATTCACTTGAATCTATCTCTGTTCCAGTACTTCAGCTCACCCTGGGTGCTTCTTTACAAATCATCTTCTAAGTTGTGTGTCAGATATAAATGTAAATACCTGGAAATATACTAAGCTGAAATATTGATCTCTTGACTCATATTCATCTTCTGATGTCAAACCCAAACACATTCCATCTACAGCAAAAATAAAGCAATTGGCCTCATCGTTCCAATACTTATTGGACATGTATGTGAAATATTTAATACTGTCATTAAAATGCATATATTCGGAAGTAGCCTGATAACTTACAAACAAAATTATGCTGACTATTTTTGTTATTAGTCTTACTTCGGCAGAGGTCAACGCTCTAGTCTGGTCGTAATATTATGGTTAACACCAGAAATCTAATGGTGGCCAAAAACCTTTGCACAGTACTGTACAATCTAAAAAAGAAGAGTAATATTTTCATGTAAACCAGTCACACACAGTTGTGTTTTGCTAGTCTAACATAACATTACATAGATGTTAATGTTTTGTGCTAAACTAACAACACAAAATTGTGTGGAACTGTTTAACACAAAAGAAGAACAAAAATCACAATTTAATTTGTGTAGATTTGGTAATTACAATTCCCTCTAAAAAAAAAAAAAAGTCTCCCTCTTCATAAATGTTCTCTTTAAGTTGGAGGGGGAAAAGAGTTTAAATAAACATATTTGAGAATACTCCTGCAGTATTATCTAAATATGAAGCTTTCCATGAGCCACCAGGGAACTGAACTGATCTTATTTGTCAAATCATTGGGCAGAGGTAGGAGAGTAAGAGAGCCTCTCGATCTCCTTTAGTGCTCGTTCTTCCCCCTCCTTGCTGTTCATCTCCGCAGGATCACCTCAAGACAACGGAGCCTTTCACAAGTGCTTTTCTTTCTCATAGAATGCTTCCATGTGAATGTGCATGTGTTTGCAGCTAACAGGACTAAGTAATTATACTGCAAGGAAGTGAGGAAAGCTGGCATTTGTGGAACAGGGTAAGGGTTGACTTCCCACTGCAGGGACCTTAACAGCAGCCACCCGACTGCTCACAGGTTCCAGATGTTGCATACCCGCCGTGGGGTCGCACACACATCGACACACATGGACGCGAGCATGCTACCTCCCACTGGTGCAACACATACCTATAACCTTAGGTCATAAACGACCTCTGACATCCACCGCCCCACCTCCCCCATGGCTGCTCACTGATGATTGACACTTTCGAAACAGGCCTTGAATACCCTCCAGCCTTTCTCGGTCCTCCATGTCTGTATTTTAATAACGGTAATCATATTTCAAACAATCACCATTTTTCAGTGACGTATTAACCCAATTCCCACATCCTACTCATAGACTGTCTTATTTATTTCTAGCCATCCCAAATCCCATTTGCTCAGCATTAGCTACAGAATTACATTTTGATGGAGGCCTGATGTGATGTTGCATGATATGAAGTCATTGGTCCAACATAAATATGTCCTTTTTATTTTATTTTTTCACTATTTTACATTATGACAGTGCAGGTAAAAATGTGGAAATCATTAACTAAAAGCACAGTTGTGTGAACACAGTGTAGCCACCTGTTCAAGGGACACTATGTAGGGACATAACTTAAGTCTCAAAACTGGAAAAAAGTATTCCCCAAATCCCTTTCACCTTCCATCTGGCTGAAGCGATGTTTGATCTCTGCCAGGAAGGACTAGAAAATAATGTTAGCAGAGGTTCACGGAAGTCCACTGGGAACCAAGCCCCAACCCTCTGGCGTTTTATGAACTAATCAGATTCATAAAAATTACAATTGTTGACATTTTTAATGAGATAATAGTCCTTGATTGGACTGATGACACAAAACTAAACAAATAGACTTTCCTAGCAGGGAATGATTTTTTTAAATACTTCAATGAAGGAATTAACATGTAAAAATGGCAAATATACAGTTTATATGGTTTTGTTGCGGTTGTTGTTATTTGAGAACATATGACAATATTAGACATAGACTGGACCCTTGCATATTTGCGTTTCAGCATTCACAAATTCACCTATTTGTGGAATGTAACTAGGCAAAAAAAATATATAGAGATATTTTTTGTGGCAAAATACTGTACAGTATGTATTCTATTGTAGTGTTTCTTTAATTGAGACAACGAACGGTTAATGCGCCGGCTGTAAACAGTCTGTGCAGCCACACTTCAGATCATCGAATCACAGATCTAGCAGCAGCCATGTTGAATTTGTGATTGACAGGGGGAGTGGAAGATGTTTGAAGATGTTTGTAATATAGGCTGTTCGTCATTTTTAGGGGAGCGTCAAGAGAGTGAAAAACAATTGCATAATTTTGGTTTATATATAGTATGTTGTGTAATTGTGGAATGAGAAACCCAAAGTTAAATGCTGAGGACTCCTCACAACAAAGAACCCTGGCGCAAAGCCACTACTTGACTTAAACAGCTCATTGCAGACTGAACCAGGTGGATAAGCAAGAGGCATAAGACATAATCATCGACTATTTAAAACTAAACACTTGCGCCGTTAAACAAACGTATTGGCAAATAAAATAAAGTGTTCTGACAGTATTTTATTCATGAGATTTTGATCGTCTGTTGAAACCAAACCTTGGGCAACCTGCCCACACAACTTCTCATTCTCACAATTACTCCTCAGAGACAACCCCCACACTTGTACCATAACATACTCTATTAATCACATCATGGTTTAACATGTATACACTGAGGGAACTGCTGCCCAAAATAAACACATCACTGGTTGTAAAGCCCCAATTACAAGTACAGTTCCAAGAGCAAGATAAATATGGCATATGAGGACACGTCAACGTTTAACCAGAACCAGCAAAGCAATACTGTATTATTTAGCAATAGCTCACTGATTACATATTGCCCAATTTTAATTGGTTGTCTTATGTAGTGCAGCATTTACACCACTGCACACAAAACCAGAGTAATACACATACAGTGGATTTAAAATTTCTACACACACCTGTTCAAATGCCAGGATTTTGTGATACAACAAAATGAGACCAAAATATTTTGTTCCACCTTTAATGTGACCTACTGTATACCCTGTGCAATTCAATTGAAGAAAACATGTTTGTGGCAAGGTGAAGTACAAATCAACAACTGAGACAAAGTGATTGTACAAGTGTGCACCTCTTATTAGAGGAGATATAAATGAATTCAGAATTAACCAATCACATTCAAACTGATGTAAAATGGGCACACAACTTTCTCCATTTAAAGTGACTGATTTATCACAAAATAAGTTCAGCTGTTGTAGTACACTTTTTCTGGCATGTTTTTCCTTTCTAGCAAAAGAGAAGAAGAAGGTTTTGTGCTAACGCTGGTGTTTGGAAGTGTTCATAATTCCGTCCACTTTGGCATACGCCCCAGTTCCACCTGAAGAAAAACAGCTCCAAAGAATGGTGCTGGCACCACCATGCTTCACTAGGTATGGTGTTCTTTTGCTGGTGAGCAGTGTTTTGTTTGTGCCAAACATACCTTTTGGAAATGTGGCCAAAATGTTATACATTGGTTTAATTGAATAATTTGGGAGATTTCAAGTGTGCTTTTGCTCAATGTAGTTGAGCTTGGATGTTTTTCTTTCAAAAATAAGGCTTGTCTTGCCACCCAACCCCATAACCTAGAGATATAAAGAAGACGGGAAATTGTTGTCAATGCACTAAACAGTCAGTAATTACCAGAAATCCAGCTACTTCTGTGTTGCTGCTAGCCTTTTAAGAGGCAGTCTTCCTAGCAGTTTTTTAAAAATGTTTTTTTTTTATGGTCCTTTCATCAATTTAGAAAGGAATGTCACTGTTGGGCCATATTTTCCCCACTTAATGATGACCGTCTTCGCTCTGTTCCATTGTATATTTAATGGCTTTGTATCCTTTTCCTGACTGATGAACAATGAGATCCCTCTGAGTTTTCTATGGACTAATGCTGGTGCCATAAGACTACAAAAATGCCAGAAAAAGCCTACCTTCACATCTGATCTTTATTTTGGGGTTAATTTGAGACACTTTAAATGGTGGCAAGTGTGTGATGGATCCCATTTAGCATGAGGTTGAATGTGATTTGTCAGCCACATCCCCAATGATAAGAGGGTGCAACCACTTGTGTAACATTATCTCAGTTGTTTTTTATTTTTACTTCTCCTCTGGATTTTTCTTCCCCAGTTGAGATGTACATGTTATAGGTCACATTAATTAACTCATTCACTGCCAGGCTTTGCAGTTAACATGGATATTTGACCTCTAAAGCCGTCAATGGCACTGAACGTGTTAATTGTGAAAAAAGTTTGGAAATCTACCTTGGTCTCATTTTTTTTGTATCACAAAAACCTGGCATTTGAATAGAGGTGTGTAGAATTTTTCTACTCACTGGAAAAGTAAATTAATACTTTTCTGACTGTGTCAATCTAAACTGACCTACTGTACATCGTCTTGGTAAATTCAGAAACGATCATGAAAATGATCTAACCCAAATGAAGCGTCTGGTGAGTGTATAACCCTCACTTTACACATTTGCTTGACGGCAGGCAAATTGTATTTCCTCTTGGCGAGCAGAGAGTGTACGCATTGCAATGATGAGTCTTTTGAGGCAGAAAGTAATAAAACCACTAACTCACCATGTCAAGAAAATGATGCGTCAACAAGATGACATTGCATATCTCTAACTTTTGTCTTTGTGTCAACTTCACACTAACTGAAACTGAATTTGCAATGACACTCTTGTGAAAATTTTACTTTAGTTCATTCAGCATAGAGAAATTTAGACTGGTAGAAACCTGTCAGTTCATCCAATGTGCAAAGCCATAAATAACCTTCAGACTTTTGTCAATGTTTAATCAACCTAAAGGGAGTCAGGGAGTAGAGAGAGGGTGGCCTGCTCCCAGGCACTTTATTTTGAAGTCAACACTCTTAGAAGTTTGAAAGACTGCCTTTTTAAGTTTGCACTGTTACAGCAATGGATGGAAAAAAGAATGCTGCTGATCTCTGACTTTCTCATCCGCATTGAATAGATTTTTCTTTTCACTGCACCCTCATCAAAACATGTTCTATTGTTGTGAAGAGCAGATGGAGGGCGGGTATGTATATCTGAATTCAATCAAAGTGCAGCAAATGACTTCTTGCAGCTGTCTATGCAAAATTACAAACTCCCAGATAGCCGTCTTTTCTGTTAACACTTGGTCCATAATAGCATAATGCAATCACAAGAGATAATAGTCCAGATTTCAGTGTGTTCATTCACAGGTGTGATAACCACATTGACTTTCCGTAGGTATCAAAATAATTAATTGTAATCACAAAAGTAATTATAATTGTAATCACAATTTTGCATCAGACAGTTCACGCTTCCTTTGAACTTACGGAACTTTGACTCAAACAGAATACTAAAATAATGATGTAGCTTGAGAAATTAGAATAACAACATTGGGGCCACTATGCACACTACTGCCAAGAGGGACTACCCGATTACACAAAGCAATAAAGTGCCTTTAAGCCTATTGCTCTTTTAAATATTCGCCACAGGTGACTGGTACTGTTTTGCTCATCTTTGGTTTGTTCATTTGATGCAGGATTGTGCAAAAACACTTTTCAGAGGGGGATTGTATGTGCTAACCATTAAACAGTTGTGAGCATGTAGAATGAGGGTGCAGCTCCAATAATTTAACGATTACAATTTTTTTAAATTAATATTATTAATTTTTTCGGGCGGCACGGTGAGCGACTGGTTAGACCGTCTGCCTCGCAGTTCTGAGGACCGGGGTTCAATCCCCGGCCCCGCCTGTGTGGAGTTTGCATGTTCTCCCCGTGCCTGCGTGGGTTTTCTCCGGGCACTCCAGTTTCCTCCCACATCCCAAAAACATGCATCCTAGGTTAATTGACGACTCTAAATTGCCCGTAGGTGTGAATGTGAGTGTGAATGGTTGTTTGTTTGTATGTGCCCTGCGATTGGCTGGCAACCAGTTCAGTGTGTATGTACCCTGCCTCTTGCCCGATGTTAGCTGGAATAGGCTCCAGCACGCCCGCAACCCTAGTGAGGAGAAGCGGCTCAGAAAATGGATGGATGGAATTTTTTCATTCGCACAGTCTAGATTTGGTACCAAGTTGGGCGCTGACGAAAAAGATTCAGTGGTTAGCGTTGTGTCCTACAGGGCTGGCATTGAAGCATATAACTTGGCAAGTTATGACTTTAAAAATCCTACGAGTGAGATGAACATGGTTACAGTTTTTCGGCCTTGACGGAAGTTTGAGTTCTTCTGGATGCTATTGTAGTTTTCCATTTGTGGTATGAGAAATAAACATATTGTAGTGATGATGGAACATTATATTGTTAAAGACGCACCTCATCAACGTTCAGTGTATGGAATAAGTGAGTTGCTGACTTATTGGAAACACTGGTCAGGTTATTTTTTTGTCCAGCGTCAGCAACAACAAATTAAAAGAAGGGTGCCACTGCTGGAGAAAATAAAAATAAAAAATAGCAGCGTGCTCTTTGGTGGTCTGTGGGGGAGGGGGGGAGGATGAGGAGAGTCACAGTGGAGTGCTGGCTACTGATTA